>NC_135597.1:8946551-9247832 GCF_965152235.1 Eretmochelys imbricata
ATCTCCCCTATCTGTAACATGGAGCTAACTACACCACACCTGTCTCCTAGGGGGGTTGACAGGAGGAATTAGTTAAGGAAGGCCTAATTCTGTGTGCAGCCTTGCATACTGGGCACACATTTACACATGTAAAGTGCATATCTTATGCTTAATAGAATGATTGCCGTGGAGTTATTCCAGTGACTAGGAATTGGTGGAGTGCAGCAAGCTCTGGCTGCACCCCCTTCTGTCCAGGAACATTGCCGGATGCCCAAAGGGGGAGCAGGATGGGGGAGGACAAAGAGCCAGTACTGTCTGCTTTATGTGCCAGGGGACATCATGGAAGTGTCCAGTTAGGGAACCTTTATGTTGCCTTTGTGCACTTAGAGCAGGGCAAGGAGAACAGAACCAAGGATCAGAACCTGGCCCTCTAAGATGACTTCGGTGCAGAAGACAATCAACTCTGGTGTTCCTCCAGTGCAGTCAGCAACAACAGCTGTCAACACGAGCATGTCCCGGTCAATGATGGAGCATGAGAATGAAAGGGACCCAGTAAGAAGATGATATATATAAAATCAGGTTAATGCTTTTGCAATGGATGGACATCAAATTTGGCATTACCCTCTCCCCTCCCAGAGCATCTGCATAGCAGCAAAACACTGGTTAATGTGTGCTCTTCTGAGCCATACCTATTCAGTATTCACAATCTGCAGTTTTCATTGTTTTTTTACTGGGAGATGGCTAAATCTTTCCCCGGCCATCTTTCTTAGCCTTAAATCTTTTAGTGAGAGTTGGAATGAGCTGCTCTCTTGATTAAACACAGGACTCTATTTTACTCCATCATTTCCAGTATTATCACTGAGAAGAAACACATAAAACGCCTGACTATAAATGAGTGTAGTTAATGAAAGAGGGCCACGTGAGGCTTGTAAACCATCTCACTCTTTTGGACTATGCTCCAATCTAAAGCTCTTGCAGCCAATCTTCCTTGTAGGAAAAAGTGCCTCATTGTAAATGGATCTCTAAATGATTTATGTCCAAGAAAGATAATTGGGAGTGGTTGGGCTGCAGGAAGCATCCAGGCCAGCATGATACTCTCTTTGGAGAAAAGTCAAGGTGGAAGGTTGTGCCTGAAATGGTCATGGCACGGAGTCTATCACCCACTTTGTTGAACTTGATGAACCAATGCAAAAAAACACCCCAAGTCAACGCTGAAACTTTTATGCATTTTGGCAAGTCTCAGGGAGTACACGTGTCTACACATACACACAGGTAGAGCAGTCAGAATTTCTTCCCCAGTTCACAGAACCCTTGACAACTTTGTAGGTATGGCCTAGAGTTTCAATTCTGCTGTCAGTTATTCTGATTCATAATAAACTCAAGTGATACTCCATATATAAGGAGCTGATCCAAAACGCACTCAAGTTTGCATTGACTTCAATGGCTTTGGGGGAAGCTCCAATGCCAGAACCTCTATTTTGAATATTTATGACAGTAAAATAGTAAATACACGGACACAAAGAGATGAATATAATGAAACGGCATACGGCTCACAATAAATCATTATTGATTTTGGCAGGCTCTCCTGAACCTGTTTAAATGATGGATTTAAGCCTATGAGAAAACCAGGCATTGACTACAATACAGTTTGCAAACTATCACAGAGACCCCAACGATCAGGCCTGAGCTAATTCATTTGTTCCAGCAGCTCATTCAATGCACATCCATTAATTACATGGAGAAATCCCGTCTCTTTCCCTCTTTCCTTTAGTTAATTTCTACACTCTAGTTGGTATGTCCTGGGTAAATCCTAATAATTAAAAGGCAGGTGCTTGTTCTAACCCAGATCTGATTTCAGATCTTGCAAATCCTCCTCTTTTAAATAAAAAGAAAATTGGCAAGACACACTTGTTTATGACATCCACAGATTGCCTGTTTTGTAATAAGAAAAAATATTACCCCAAGTTAATTTGAGGGCAGTATACCTAATGCAGCATATCAGTCTTGCATGATTTATGGGATTGTGCCTACATAATAACTGAAAACGAGCATTGTGTTGCCAATTACCATTACCTTACTGTAAAGCATTTGAGTGGCGTACCACACATTGATTTAATTCATTTTAACAGCTAGGTTGGCGTTCACGGCACAAGACTGCTACCAAAAAAAGAGCTCTTTACATTTTGCACCAAATACTTCCTTCGGGAATACAAAACCCTGTCATGTCAAAAGCACCTTCAAAGAATCTCAGGGGGTCATCTAGTCCAACCCCCTGCTCAAAGCAGGACCAATCCCCAATTTTTGCCCCGATCCCTAAATGGCCCCCTCAAGGATTGAACTCACAACCCTGGGTTTAGTAAGCCAATACTCAAACCACTGAGCTATCCTCTCCTACCTTCCTCTGCTACTCTGAGGTTCATTACATCAGGCGTGTTGTAATAAAAATCCATTACTCTATGCATGGAAGACTGAGTCATCGCTCGCTGAATCACACACAAGCAGCATTAAGGGGAAGTATCCATGACCTTCAGTTTCAAGAACGTGCGGTTCCACCCCCACTGAGAACCTAGTAGTTGTAGGCTTTTATCTTTCACAGTCAGGCAGTTGTTCACAAACAGTGCACTGAGGCCAGTGACTGCAAAGTTAGTGAAATCTATGCTACCTTAGATGGAAGACAAACTATGTTCAGTCTGTGCTCCTAGTACAGTGTGGCCCATTTTAGGTTGACAGATATATGCTCTAATTCCATCAGATAGCCAAAACAATTCTCAGTTACAACTAGTGTAATAAGGAGGGCTCTGCTAATTTCAGCAGCATTAAAGACCCGTAACAGCAGAGTAGAATTTGCTACAACGCCACAGACTCATTCTCTGTCAGGGATGGAGCCTTGAAGATGCTCAGCACACTAGCCCTGAACCTGCAAAGCACTGAAGTGCATGCTTAACTTAAGTGACTCCAATGGAAAAAAAAAACCCTCACAGGCTTAAAGTTAAGCACGTGCTCAGGTGCTTTGCAAAAATTAAGATCAGTGTGTGCTCAGCACCTTGCAAGACTGAGCACTCAGTGGGAAAATCAAGCCACCAACTTCCAACACCAAAATAGCAACTTTTCCCCATGCAACTCAAAACCTGAAGCAGGATCCGAGTACCTGATGAGCAGTGGGCTCTGTCTCACCAGGCTGCTCGGTTCTTTGTCTTACCCAGTGCTCATCTGTTTCTCTAACACAGGAGGCCCTGTGGAAGCCAACCAAACTGGCATCAATGCTACTCTGGACTGATTCAGAATATGCCAGACTCCTGTAATGGGCTGCTGACGTATACTCAGCCGTTTGCTATGGATACACTGCACACTTATTTATGGATTCACGTCTTTCCTCCCATGAATGTTTCAAAATCAGGAAGAAAAAACCCTGCACTTGTATTTTGACCTGCTTATTTCTGAGGATAAGTCACAATCTGGATGGTTCTAGCTTTACTACAGAACCCACAGCCCGACTTCCATGGATTCAAGAGGAGCTGCGGGTGCTCAGCATCTGTGAAAGCCAGGCCACCAGCATCCAATGGGATTCTGAGACTTGAACATAGGGATTGCATTACTGCATCAGAGCAGCGGGTCACCTCGTTTCATGCACTATAGGTGACAGCAGCCTCTACAAGCTGCTTCCCAGGAATGTCTGAGAAGCCCTCACTTCTAACCTGTTCATCTGAAAAGTTTCTTCCAAATCTTTTCCATTCCTTCCTAACCTTCTCCATTCAAAGCTGGAATATACCATGGAGGTTTATATCTCATCCTGTCTTTTAAAATAAATCTGTCCTAATGTAACACTGGATGGTCTCAGTATCCATATGTAGGCGAATGTGACAGCAGGGTGGTCCAAACAAATCAGCAAGACCCTATTCAGAGGGGGTTAGCAAAATAAACACCAAGGGATACCTTTCTGCAAGTCTGTTGACCCATCCAAAGTGCTCTCTACAATCTAACAGACCCAGGTTCCCCCGGGTGACCCTTCCTCACCAAGCTAGCGACGGAGTCCAAGTTGCAGGGAGCGAGTCAGCAGTTTTATGCAGGGCTTCCCTATTCAAAACCTTTTGCAAGAAGGGAAAGCCTTCCCGTGTCTCTCTGGATGATTGACAGTGTGGCTAGCTAATCAGCTCTGTCCCTTACTCTCATTTCTACAATGGCTTCACCCCATCACTCCATATAAACGTCCGGTCCCTATTCTATGTGTTTAAGTCAGGTCCAGATTTTTAGAGATTCTGAGCACCCTGTTCTGTATCTGAAACCAATGAAAGCTTCTCATACTGAGTGCCTCTGAAAAATCAGACCTTTGATGTCTCAAGTTGGACACCCAAAAATGAGAGCCCATTGTTGACAATACAGCTGCAAGTGCAGGGAAACATTGTGCATACACTCTGCTCAAGGTATTCTATTCCTCACCCTTCTCTATCGATAATTTATTTGAAGCTATGCTTTCAGTGATGGCGTCACTTGTTACTAACCACAGTAATTCACTCGTACATCCAAAATAAAGAGGCTTCATTAGATTATATAATGTCTATCAGGAACAGAAAGGAATATAAATACTGAGGAACGTTCCAGCTATGTGAATGTGAATGTTCAAGATATGAGATTATCTGACAGAAGCAACAACTTTCAGGCTTATACAGTATTCACTCACACTTGAATCAGTAATGCAGCATCTTTAGTTGGCATATTAGAGAGACAGGCAGACTCTCAAGTGTGCTTAGCACTTCTGGAACAGAGGTCTGCTGAGAATGCCGCCATTAGCATCACAACTGGTAGCTGGGCACTTCAGAGACTCTGGCCTTGAGCTCTCTTGAAAAATCTGGCCCACGGTGAACTTGAAATCTAGTCAATTAAAAAAGGCAGCTGCAACTTTAGACACCTGAATGTCTTTGTAAGTCTGGCCCAAACTTACTTTTGAATGTTTTACCCTGTATGTCCACAGGGTTCTGTAAATCACCTTGCACATTTTTCAGTGACCAAATATGAAATAAATCAAAACACCACCAGCTGTCGCCACCCAAAACCAGAAGGCGGAAAGTGCACTCTAAGTCTGGAAATGCTTCAAAGTTTTGATGGTTAAAGTGACGCCGAGGCATCACACTGGTCCTCCGCACAGGGGTGAATTTCACCCATTAGGATCATGCCTTTTGCAAACTGCTAAAGTATCTTAATTCCCCACAGATGGTGGATTAAAAATCACTGCTTGGATCATTTTTTTCTGAAGGGCACTAAATACAGCCCCACATTTACATCCTTTATACAGTATAAGGATAATAATACATAATGAGTCACTAGACTGCCAAGCTGCTGCAGTGGGGTCAGCTGCCTCCAGTGCACCCCCTCAGGGCCAGGGATGCCCCTGCACTACCCTTCTAACTACTTCTCCCCCAAAGGGCTTCTGAAACTCCACACAGGCTTCTCTTGGCCGCTCCCCACCCCTTCTCAGGGCTCTGAGTTTATTTGCATAAATAAAGCTCCAGAATAAAACTCTAAGTCAAAACATAGTCCCTGCAATTTACCCTCTTGTAGGGTCACACTCAGTTTCAGCAGGGAGACTCCACATCCCAGGTCTTTCTGATGGAGCCTGCTCACTCCCAGCAGTCTTCAATTTACGCTACTCCCAGGCCTTCATTTGCTTTGCCAGGCCACTCCCAGATCCTACCTGTCTGGAGCCTCAAGTTTCTGGCTCTGGCTTTTAGACCCTTCCAGGGTCTTCCCTGCAGGAGCCTCTAACTGTCTGCATTTTCCTGAGCTTGCTCCTTCATTGTAGCCGGCCACTGATCCAACCCAAGTGTGCTACTTTAGTAATCAGGGTTGGCTAGCCCCAGGCTCCCCAGCCCTTAAGGGGCAAGTCACCTTGTTACAGCTGCCAAGTAACCCATTAAGTTCCCTCCCATTGACACTGCTGCTCTCTTTTTTCTTTTCAAAACTCTGTGGGTTGATTTAATTTAATTTAATTTTGCTTTAAGCAGAAATGAACATTAAAAAACTCACCTCTACTATTTATTATTTGCATTGAGGTAGCACTGAGGAGCCCCAGACACGGACCAGGACCCTATTGTGCTAGGTTCTGTACAAACAAAGAAGAGACTAATGCTGAAGTTCACAAATAGATTTCAAGTCATCATGCTAAAGAAAAGAGCGACAGAACCCTCTCCAAGCAAGAAAACCCAAAGTAAAAGGCAGCCAGTCCATTTTTCATTCATTCCACTGATTTGAAACAATGCATAAAGCTTCAGATCAGTGAATTATGTTGTCTCCCCTACTGTAAGTGCTACAATAAGAATGAACAATGACTAGGATGGAGAACTGGCCTCTTCCTTTGCATTTCAACAAATCTGCCTTTGTGTCCCCATCCTCACTGTAACCTCTGCACACTGCAGGTAATGCTATGCTAATTGTACAGTAATTAATCTCTCTCCCTTCAAATCCCTCATCTTCAGAGAATTTATGGCAAACATTCCCGACATCCTGTTGTTAGTTAAAAATACCGCAAGTGAAATGTCTGCATGCTGACATGCCTGCCACCTCTGATGCACACTCTACCCTCCCCATTTAAAAGATACTAATGATTTCCTATGAAAAATTGATCAGCATAATAGGGTGAGTATGCCTGATAAAAGCCCTTTGATTGCCAGCTTTGATATGCTGTCTCTATACCATCATCCCCAGCGCAGATGACTTACATGCATTATCAGAAGCACAGGGTCATACCCTTGGCCTCAGATAAGCCCCTCCCTTTGCACTCCTCCAGCTGCACAAAGGAGGGTTTAAAACTGCCTAAAGCAGTAGCTGAGGATTCCCCTTTCCTAGCCCAGGGCCCCAAAAGAGGCAATCTAGGACTCTAAGCACAACACAGCACAGGTCCCTTTTGGCTCCACCCCTATGCCAAACTCCCCCACCCACCCTTGGAAAAGAGGGCTCAGGGGCCGTCCTCTTCCCACCCAGAGCGGTAATGGTAAAGGACGACCTTCTCACCCTTCCTTCAGCAGCAGGGGTGTCTTCTATTCTTGGAAAGGCTGGGGTGAAAGTAGGGACTCCCGACAAGAGCTTACACCCAGTATTTGCTTGGGTTAAGAGGCTGGCCCAGGGCCACTGCACTCTTCTTCTGCCAGACCCAGGTTTTTCTGGTGGGGCCTCACTGAGCAATGGATCTGATAGCTAACAGATGCCTGGAGAGGTCCCTGCCTCTCAGAGCCACAGCTTCGGGCTGCAGACTCAGGCAGATGTCACATTCAGTTACGCTCATGTCTCATTTTCAATCTTTTCTCCACAACCCCAGGGGCTAGAAACTAACTTTTTTCTTAAAGAATAACACTGAGATTCTAGTGTACATCATCCCAATTCCAGGAACTGGGTCCCTCGGCACAGACCTAAATCATAGAATCTCAGGGTTGGAAGGGACCTCAAGAGGTCATCTAGTCCAACCCCCTGCTCAAAGCAGGACCAATCCCCAATTTTTGCCCAGATCCCTAAATGACCCTCTCAAGGATTGAACTCACAACCCTGGGTTTAGCAGGCCAATACTCAAACCACTGAGCTATCCATCCCCGTCCCTGCAGTCCTAGCCAGTCTTACCTCATCCGTCTCAACCTCACAAACATGCCATATGTTCTGAGCGAAGCATGATGGGAGCTGAAGCATGATGTGCACTGGCCATCTGGGCTGGTGGTCCACACCTCCTTGGAAGCCAGCTGTCTGCCAGCACACATTAGAGCAGCCCTGAAGCTGCTCCAACTGGTATCAAGCTGCTGATTTGTCACACACAGCTTCCCCCCACCCCACCACACCCTAACTGGTTTTGGGATGGGAGGCTGTGTGTGTGTGTATATATATATATATAAGGGGACAAAAGGTCACTTATGCTCCACCCACTATGATACGTGACTTTTGCTGCATTGATTTTGAACACGCCAAGGCTTCCAAAAAACAAAAAAAACCCAGATATAAACTAAGTAATGTAGTCTGCTAAATACCACCCTGGCTTATTGCTAGGAATGGGCAAAACAAATGACATGTTTGCCAAATGCTACAGCATTGAAATCAGCATTGTTCTGCCAGATGTCTATTTCCCAACACCTGTCCAAAAATATTGGCATGATGAATATTCATTTGCCCATGCCTGGAGCTGATTAGTACTCCTTTAGCTCTGTTGACCTTAACATGATGATATGTAAATAGATGTATCTGGTTTTACGATCTGAACCTATTTAGGGTTTAATTCTCATTGAAACCAATGAGACTAACTAGCTGAGTAAGGGCTATAGCACTGGGCCCCAGATGATCACAGTGATTCCTTCCTGCTTTGGAATCTATGATTAAATCAATGACAATTCTGTTTGTCAGAAATCTCCATTTCATTGCACAAACAAAGAAGGACATTGTGTTAATCAAGAAATCATTTGTTAGACATGTTCAAAATCAATGCTAAACAGCACGGAGTACCTTTTTGCAATGGATTTTTATTTGCCATGTTGCACCTTATTTTGTAATTCAAATTGCAGTTCCAGAAACCTCTATTGATATCTTTCATCCAAACTTCCAACTCCACAAAGTGTTGGCAAGAGTGCCTTAAAATGGTCTGTTATCAATTCTGACCTTTACTGTTATAACTCAAATAGATACACTATCTGTGATCATTCTGACAAGGGGAAAAACAAAAACCCAGCAACTTTGAAAAGGACATCTACACACTCAGTACATACAGATTTAACATCTACCTGCCCCCACAGCAAGAGCTTATATCATAAGCAATGAGTGATGGGACGGTTCAATCAGCAACTCATGCAGCTTTGGAAACCCAGTTATCTCCCGCTATATGAAGCAATATTATCATGAATGAGAGATGGTCTCAAGCCACCAAGTTCAGACCCAGATCTGGATTTTCAACTTTCCAAAGCTCTTGGGATGGGGAAATTTGTCTCAGATCATTCATCAGCATTCAAATTTACGTTGGGATTCTAAACCCCTAATATTTAGACCAGGATGAGTGGGCTCATTTCAATTATTAGTCAGTAAAGGGGTAAATATTCTAGGAAGCCAGGACAAGGTTGAGTAATATGAGAATTTTCCCAGTGGGAATTTTGGAAACATGGGCTAAAAATCAGATGGGCAAATTGATTTGGATATAGAACCTCCTTTGAGGCAAATCTACCTTACTTAAGGTTCTGAAATATCAAGAGACTGCCTCCCTTCTAGCCTCCATATCCAGCAAGGAGGAGAGGCTGAAGAACATAAATGTTATGGGAAGACTGCTCTCAGGGTAGATATTTCTATAGCTGGGAACTGAAATGGATATTCTGGGCACTTCACAAGAGGCCTCATTACAATGACATTTTTAGCCATTCTGGAGACGCAGGAGGTTCATAAAGTGGAGATAGGCTTTGGATAAGCATCCAAAATTTCAGAGGATTATCTTAGCTATACCTGAACTTTTGAGTTTAGCACAAACTGCAAGTGGGTTTTTAAATCCAGTTCTTAAAGTATCTATTAATAAATAGTTGAATTAATAAAATTTTGCACGCACACACTGGAAAAGTAGATTACACTCCACTCTATCCTCCAACAGAGGATAACAACGTACTAATGTTATCAGCTAAAGAGTTACTCCATCTCCAGTACCCGTGGCCTGTGCTGAAGATCCTGCTGTTGACACATTCATGGGGGGCACCACAGCAGCATCCTTAATCAAAGGATCTCAAAAATTAGTATTACTATAATTTTGCACAGTGATTTGCCCAAGGTCACACAAGAAGTGAGTAGTAATCCCAGTCTCCCAGCTCCTATTCCCCTGCTCTAACAACTAGATAACACGGCTCCCTGAGGATCATTTGTCATCATGCTGCTGTGACATTTCTACAGAGAACTCTACATATTCTACACCACAATTGGTGAAGTTATTGATTGAGCTCAATTGCTCTACAGAGCCTGCAAAGGATGACAGAGAAAATAGAGCATTTGCCTGTTGATAAAAAGTTCAATTTTTAACACCATTTTTCTTTCTGGTCACAACAAAATAAAAGCAAACGTCAAAACATGGTATAATTATGTTTCACAGGAGTTTCTCTCAGTACAGATTGTTTTTTCTTCTCTAGCACAGATACGCCCAGAGTGGATACAGATTGAGTACACTGTTTCCCCCTTGAAATAAATAGTAATAATAATAATAAATAAAACCCATTGAGTTGTCATTTGTTTGAATTGACAGCTTAATTTAGACATAAGAATTAGAATGAATGAGAAAGCAGGGTCACTGGGGAAGGCATAAGAGTGAAGCAATAGCTACCAGATAAAATAAGTACCGAATAAGGTAAGTTAATAAGATAAGTACCTAATAAGTTATTTAAAAAGGGAATTGCCTTGGCATGTTCTACGTTAGTAAATAGGGACCTGGATCCAATGCCAATTAAAGACAATGGAAAGAATCCTATTGACTTCCGTGGGTTTTTGAGTTAGGTCCTATATTAGGAATAATAGTGTTATTCTTGCTTCCTTACATTGAAGAGTTGTAGACTTGATCCGAAGAATATCAAAGTCACTGGGAGCCTTCCACAGACTTCAGCTGGCTTTGGATCAGGTGCCGTGTACTTCAGACAGGGCAGTTACGGAAGCACCAGTCGCAACTCCACTGTTAAGGTTGAGCTCTGTTTTGCATTGAAAACAGGGATTTGATCTCTTGGCTATGTAGGAAAAATACTGTTTTCCCCCTCACCAAGCAGTACTTATTGAGTATAGAATGAATTTCCTGAAAATTTACGAATAAATCTGTTTATTAGTTGGAGTTCAACTAAATCATAAATTGGATCGCTTAAGAAATTTAGCATCTCTGACAGCCTTTCTTCATCCCGAAAGATCTTCCCACTTTCCATATAGTTAAGAATAATTGCAATCTTGTGCACAGGCAATATTTGAAGAAATTAGATTGGAATTAAGCTCAGTTATGAATGATTTTTGTGTCTGATTCATATGATTGCACAGGCTACAGAGAGAGGTTCAGATCAACAGCTCAAGTAACTCTTAAATGGGTTTGCAACACCAGAGGTAACAACCCATCACCAGCTTTTGTAGACAACTACGTGGCATGCAACAGTTCTAACAGTTGTAATGACACAGTGAACGAGGGAGACTGAGCTCCCAGTAGTAGTTTATTTGGTCCAACTGCAATTGCTTTCTGAAGGTCCCATAGCTGTATGGTAGGGTGGGCATCAATGCTTGAAAGGCTGTCCGTGGCACAAGAGATTCAACAGGCAACGAGGGAAGGAAATGTCCCCTAAAAGGTGCCCTTTTCCATACCTGAGTGTGTTCAGTTTTCTTTGACATTTAACCTTAACTCTGAATTTCCTGTTTTTACAATGCTTGGTTTTGGGATACATCCCTGGAATGTATCTTTTTTCTAAATTCCTGGGACACACTCTCTACCCCCATTTTATTGTACGTTTTGCCTGGGATTATTAGATTAGATTGGATGGATGGATATGCAATATATAGAGCTAGACTGTGGCATTTAGTTATTACCCTGAATAGGGAGCGTTGCAGAACCTCACAATCTTAGGGAGAATTCAGAGGCACAATTCCTCCCCAGACTCCCCATTGGACAGGAGCAGTGTGTAGGATACACCTTCCTTCAGTCCTTCACTCAGTTAACTCATCATGACCACTGTTTAGAGCCTAGGATTACAGATAGGCCTTGAATGTCAATACATGGGGGCTTTGTTGAGCCCAAAGAGGAAGCAAGTTCCACAGTTATAGACTCATAGATATTAAGGTCAGAAGGGACCATTATGATCATCTAGTCTGACCCCCTGCACAATGCAGGCCACAGAATCTCACCCACCCACTCCTGCGAAAAACCTCTCACCTATGTCTGAGCTATTGAAGTCCTCAAATCGCGGTTTAAAGACTTCAAGGTGCAGAGAATCCTCCAGCAAGTGACCCATGCTCCATGCTACAGAGGAAGGCGAAAAAACCCCAGGGCCTCTTCCAATCTGCCCTGGAGGAAAATTCCTTCCCGACCCCCAAATATGGCGATCAGCTAAACCCTGAGCATGTGGGCAAGATTCACCAGCCAGATACCCAGGAAAGAATTCTCTGTAGTAACTCAGATCCCACCCCATCTAACATCCCATCACAGGCCATTGGGCTTATTTACCATGAATAGTTAAAGATCAATTAATTGCCAAAATCATGTTATCCCATCATACCATCTCCTCCATAAACTTATCGAGTTTAATCTTGAAGCCAGATAGGTCTTTTGCCCCCACTGTTTCCCATTGAAGGCTGTTCCAGAACTTCACTCCTCTGATGGTTAGAAACCTTCGTCGAATTTCAAGTCTAAACTTTCCGATGGCCAGTTTATATCCATTTGTTCTTGTGTCCACATTGGTACTGAGCTTAAATAATTCCTCTCCCTCTCCGGTATTTATCCCACTGATATATTTATAGAGAGCAATCCTATCTCCCCTCAACCTTCTTTTGGTTAGGCTAAACAAGCCAAGCTCCTTGAGTCTCCTTTCATAAGACCAGGTTTTCCATTCCTCGGATCATCCTAGTAGCCCTTCTCTGTACCTGTTCCAGTTTGATTTCATCTTTTTTAAACATGAGAGACCAGAACTGCACATAGTATTCCAGGTGAGGTCTCACCAGTGCCTTGTATAACGGTACTAAAACCTCCTTATCTCTACTGGAAATACCTCGCCTGACACATCCCAAGACCGCATTAGCTTTCTTCACGGCCACATCACATTGGCGGTTCATAGTCATCCTGTGGTCAATCAATACTCCAAGGTCCTTCTCCTCCTCCATTACTTCTAATTGATGTGTCCCCAGCTTATAACTAAAATTCTTGTTATTAATCCCTAAATGCATGACCTTACACTTCTCACTATTAAATTTCATCCTATTACTATTACTCCAGTTTTCAACGTCATCCAGATCCTCCTGCATGATATCCCGGTCCTTCTCTAAATTGGCAATACCTCCCAGCTTTGTATCGTCCGCAAACTTTATTATGGCAGTTGAGGCTCTCTCAGCGAAAGTGTCCAGCTGACATCCCCCGCTCCAAGTACATGACTTATTGTGCATGTTCAGTTTGCTTTGTTCCTCCAGTGGTGATAAAACCTGCCATCGCTAAGACTTGTTTTGACAGCACAGCAAGCTCTCCATAGACTTCTATTATCTCTTTTTCAAACCAGCTCAGCTTGATAACGTAATGTCTCCACAGGCTTTCACATTCACAGGGGCACGAGATTGTTGAGGCAGTTCCACACCCCAGTCTAGGAAATGGGGAATTATTGTTATTTGAAAACTGAAACAAACAGAAAGCACAGATCTGCACAGCAGCCATTTCAAATGCAAAGACTTGGACTTTGCTAACACATTTTCCCCTTTAACGTAATCAGAGATCCTGACCTGCTTGACTTTGATGGGGTTCTGTACAGGCATAAGACTCCACTTGAATGGATCCAATTGTAGGATGAACCCACAGATGAGACAGTTCAAGTGCCAAATTGATCAGAATGTAAAAAACAAAACAAAATACCCCCCCACGTCAAAAATACCAACAGCCAAACAACCGATACCCAGATGTAGATGACACGCCAAGAGCCAAAGAACCCAACCCAAAATTCACTATCGGTATTATCTCACTCTCATTAACTCTCCCTTTAGAGCACAATATACACAGACCCATGGGAGTCAGACTTACAGCAACGAAATACACATTTCCTTCTTCAAGTGGCTTATATAGAAATTCTCTGAACTGCATTTGTGAAATTCACTTTAGTCACACCAGTGGCATTCTACACATTCTAAGTTCATTAGACCAGGATGTGCTGCTGCTGTTAATGTTGAATTGGCACCTCCCTGACAAACCCTGTTGTTTTGGGTTTAAAAGGCTCATTTTACAAAAACACACTGGACTGAATGCAGTGGGAATTGCCCTGAACAGCACCCAGCCAGATCCAAACTTTTCAGCTCTGATTGTATACTTTATGATATGTAAGGACAGATAACAAAAGGAAATGCCTTAACGATCTATGCAGAGAAGTAAAAAAACTAACCTACTCATCCTCTGAAGTTAGCATAATTAAAAATCCAAACACTAAGAACAATTTCGAGCCACCATAAACAAAAATTGGATGGAAAATTAATGACCTTTGTTAACCGTAATGTAACAGAACACAGTAATATTTACTAATTATACAGCTTTGCATATTTGTAAATTACTGGCTCTCGTCTAGAAAATGAGTGTTTTCGGCATACCTCTTAGAAAACTAATACAGTATGCAGGTTACCATAGTTATAGCAGAAAACTGGAACGAATTTCCCCCCCCCTCCCCCATTATAACTGGGACATTGTTATTCAAGTGACTGAAATCTCTCTCCATTTTCAATGTAAGTGTTTGGTGATAAATTGGTGATGGATGAATTTTAAAGGTTCTGCTCTGATACCATGGTGATCAATATAAATTCCTAGATAGATTATGTTATTCAAGCCCCAGCTCAGCAATGCACATACTTAACTTAGAAAACAAATGCCCCAGCCTCGTTATCTCTAGAAAAGACAAAATCTTTCAAAATGTGGGAAAAGAAAAACATTTTTTTTACAATTCTCAAAACTGAAAGAATATTATAAATTGTTTTATATCAGAGTCGTACCCCCAGGCCTGAGAAGGGACGGGGTGCCATTGTGCTAGGTGCTGCACAGACACATAGTAGGAAAGAGCCCCTACCCCAAAAAACTAACAATATTCATGAGAGGCTGTAGAACCTAGTGGGTAGGCACTAGACTGTTTCAGGAAATCTGGGTTCTAACCCTGGTTCCATTACTGTCCCACTAGATGACACTTCCCCTCTCTCTGCCTTTCACCCTTTGGGTATTTTTTCTGTTCAGAATGTCTACCCTTTAGGGCAGGGACTGTCTTTCACTTTACATTTGTACACCACCTAGCACTGTGGGACCTCAATACCGGTGGAAGCTTCTAGCTATTACTGAAATTTGTAAGGTGAGGCCTTTTTATTTATTTGTTTGTTTACTTATTTATTAAATAATTTACTGGGTCCTGAAACTGAAGACCTCAACTCAAGGTCTGAGTTTTGCTGGTCTCTAGTGGTGCCATTATTCTATTGAAATATATAGGTAGAGCAGATCAAAAATTTTTGGATAATTTTTTTTTTTTTTGCTCTGAAAAATGCATATTTGGAATAACAAACTCTTCATGAATTCAGATCAAATTCACCAAGTTGTTCTGGCTGAAAGAAAAAAAACTTCCACAACTCGAAATATTTTGATGTGACATTTTGTAAACGGAACATTTTCATTGTTCAGTTCAAAATTACGTTTTGTTGCTAATTTTACTTCCATTTTCTTTTAAAAGAGCTAAAAGAAACCCTCAAACATGAAACCTTCCATTCAATCCTAAAACCTTTTCGTTTGGCCAAAAATTTTTTAAAAAATCTCTTTGGGACAACCCAGACAATTTTTTTAATGAATTTTTGATTTGACAACCAAACTGAAAAAGAAAAAGAATTATTTGCACAGCTCTATTTGTAGGACACAGAGAAGTCGGATTTCATAGACTGATAGATTTTAAAAGAAGAGGGGACTATTAGATCATGTCCTCTGACCTGTCAAGCATAGTCCATTACATTTCACCTAGTTACCTCTGCACCAACCCCCTTAATATTTATTTGGTTAAAGCATATCTTCCAGAAAGGCACCAGTCTTGATTTGAAGACATTTAGCCTTCAATTTTCATTTGCAATCCATAAAAGAGTTATGCTAATACAGAATATGGTCCCTGAAATGGGCTCATTGTATTTTCACAGGTCTTCTTTAAAAGTCATAAAGATATGTCTGATAATTTTTTTTCCTTGTGGGTAAGAGGAATCCATTCCAGTAGTTTCATCGTCTTACATCTCTATCTGCTGCAAACTAATGCAGCTGGGATTGGTGTAACAGAATCAGAAAAGTTCATTTTTGTTCCTGTCTCAGTTTCTGTTCCACTGCCCTGAATGGGCGCAGGGTTAGAGATCTTTCTGAGTGGGAAACACTACATGTACCTTTCCACGGCTATGAACAGAGAACTACCAATAAGAAGGTCGGGATAACTAACTTTTGCCTACATGATACATGTATTCTCCATATATTAGAACATGTTTTCCCTAATCAATATTTTATTAATTTAGCCACTCAAAGTCTTTGATACGGATGAGTTGCCATGATTCACAGGAGAACAACAGCTTTAATTTTATGGTGCTACTTATCAGAAGAGACTTTGGTAAAACTTGATCATCCATTGCAAATACAGCACCTTTTACAGACTTATATGACAAGTAAAACACTTTGTAGAGAATATACATAAAACCTTTGTGATAAACTCCCTCTCATTACATAAAAGCTCTTAATGTATTATCAGTTAAAAAAAAATCTGCCAGCGAGGATATTGTCTCTGTTTAACCGTAATGGATTCAGATTACGCCATTATCAAGTATCTCTTGTCTGTGGTTGAGCACAGGCTCAAGGCTTAGTGCTTGAAAACAGTACTAGCCTCACTAGTTTATGAAGCTTGACTACAATATAATTAAGCATCTTTCTGTTTATCCAGAAAACAATTAACTAAAATGTGTATCTATCTGTACATAGGCGCATGTGTCTGTTATGCACATACAACATATATATAATACATCTATGCACCCAATCCTGCAAACCATCATTCTTTGGGGCTCTCTCTCTCTCTCACACACACACTTGAGAGAAGGATACTGACCTTGCCACCCCTGTTGATTCGGGGGAAGGGTTTGGTAATGCTCATCCTTCCTCAAGATCTTCCTACAAAGGGTAAACCCAACCCTGCAAAATCTTACTTTCCTGAGTAGTCCCACTGACTTTAATGGGATTATTTACATAAGTAAGGAAGATGAATATGGGTCTCACCCACAATCTATTGATGTCAAAGGATTTTAGGTCAGGCCCATGCAGACAAAGGATTCGCAGGATTGGGTCCATATACAGTCAAACTAGGCCTGATTCTTCTCACTTAATGCAAGCGTTATGTTTATACAACTCCAGTAGGTTTACAAGTGTAAGTGAGAGGAGACTCAGGCCCAAAATCTACACACTTCTTTCATTATATTCCTTGGGGTTCTTGCTTAAATTGACAGGCACAAAGATTACCAAAAGCATACATTTAAATACATTTTGGAGGAGGAGCGCCATGACCCCACCAGAATTAGGATTTAATGCAGATTCTTTTCTGTCTCTCCATTTAAGCATCTGATTGTAATCTCAGATGGGGGGCATTTATCGCTGCATCTCTCCGAAATATCCATCCCCATGTGCTGATTTTCTGAGATATGCTGCGATGTGCCTGAAATTAAAATCTCTGCCATTACAGCTTCGCTTTAACGTTCTGCTGGTAGTTTATCATTTCAGCAGCAGACTCCCCACTAAGCTATTTTTTTTATTATTATTTTCAAAGAAAGTTGAGTGATGCTTAAAATAAAGGAATCAGTTCAATGTGCTCGACCGTAAACTCTATATCAAGCGGTGCTGAAATCTCTTAAAAAGTTGTCTCTAAAATGTAATTTTGTTTGATGAAACAGACATATTGCCCTCATTTAAAGTTGTCACACTGGCATCTTAGTGAAGTACAGAATGTTCCACTCAAACTGAAGACATTCTTTTTACAACCACACACACACATATACCCTGGTAAGCATCAGAGGTATATCTCGTGGTGAGGGGAGACTGGGAATTCAAGGTTTGAGTTAATTATCCCCCATTTTATAGCATAGAAGTGCATTCCATCTCTGCAATCTGCATGGGTGGACTCCATACCGGTGTAAGGGATCCACCTGCAGTGGTCAGACTATAGGGTCAGGCCACAGATTATTTCTGTTTATTATTATTATTTGTATTACTGTAGTGACTAGGAGCCCCAGTCATGGTCTGAAGTCCCCTTGTGCTAGGCCCTGTACAAACACTGCACAGAGATATGGACCAAAGAGCCTGCAATGTAAGGGTATCTTTACACTGTAGCTGGGAATGTTGCCTGCAGCTCACGTAACTCTACCTGTTCTAGCTTTAACTGAGCTAACTTGCTAAAACAACAGTGAGAATATGTCAGCACAAGCTTCAGCAAGGGCTGCGGAAGCCAGTATGTACTCGAGGGACAGGGGAGGTCAGTCAGGCTTGTGCAGCTGATCCTGAAGCCCATGTTCCCACTGGCATAAGACAGAACACAACAAATGGACAGAGGCAGACATATGGGGCAGCACACGGAAATAATGAGACAATGTTGGTCAGTATGATAGGCAGCAATCTCAGGGCACCAGCGGCCTAACCACTGTCAAGTTTTTTTGTCGACTTCCTGGCACAGTAGAGTTTTAAGGAGGGATTTGAAAGAGCACAATGAGGTAGCTATGCCCAGGTTTACCGAGACCTCCTCCCAAACATAAGGAGCAGCAAGAGAGACAGCCTTCTGTATTTGTCAGCACTGAAGGGGTTAAAGTTTCTCTCTCAGTCTCTCAGGAAAGGTCTTTATCATCAGCGGTCTGAGCCTGGAAGCCAGGGTTTAACAGATTATTGTTTTAAGGAATAAGGTCAAGCCCACGAGAAATCATTTTAATCTTCATCCTTTTTTATGTCAGAGAAGGGTCTGATCACCTTAAGAAGATCTGAACAGAGGTTTGAAGGCCATGTGGGACAGCATAACCTCTAATCCAGGTTGCCTTGTAGGCCTTCATCACTTCCCTCCTCCCCTATGATTGCATGCACCCACACACAATAGGACTTGCTGTTTTAAAATGATTGTGACCTTAGGTCAACGAATAAATAGACTGCAACCACTGTTTCCTTTGTTCGCTTAACATTCTCATGGATTATTCCAAAGGGGAAGATTAGAGCATTACTGACATTTCAAATAGTTCACAAATCACACATGGAAGCAAGCAATGTATGGGTGGGGAGGGAGAAGAGGTGGGGGGGGTCACAATTTTCTGCATTTGTGACTTTTGCTTGCTGCTTTATATAGTTCTGAGACAGGCGATAATGGGCCAAATCCTCATCTGGTGAAAATCAGCATTAATTTAACACAAGTTTCTGGGCTCAATACAGGGGTAACTGGGTAAAATTCCATGCCCTGTGTTTTCCAGGGCATCCGACTAGATCATTTAATAGTCCCTTCCAGCTTTATAATCAAGAAGCACAAGAAGAAGATCTGGTCCAACATCCTGCATGTAAATACCAGGCCAAGAAAATTTAAAACTTAAACTTAAAAATAAAGATCTGGAATCAGAGTAAATAATAAGATTTTTACCACAGTGAGGCAAAATCTGGCTTTAGACACGCTGCACACGGGCCTATAACTCACTGATTTGGATGTTATGCCCATTTATCTGGGAGAGGAACTGAGCCCAGTACCTTTCAATAAATGTGTCAGCGGTAAGCTATGTATAAAGTATAGTCCCAGAGGTTTCTAATCACGTCTGTCCTGCACAGTAAATTCCATGGAATATCACCGAGTTCCTGTAAAACAAAGACACTCCTTATCTATACAGGATAGGTGAATTTTAAGAATCCAGGGACCCTATTCTCCATTAGCTTGTGTAGTCATTTATGACCGTGCAAAGTGGGCGATTGCACTTTACACGCTCGTTGCATAAAGGTAAACGGCCACACATGGTACAGGAGGGAC
Source organism: Eretmochelys imbricata (assembly GCF_965152235.1). NCBI lineage: Eukaryota > Metazoa > Chordata > Testudines > Cheloniidae > Eretmochelys > Eretmochelys imbricata. The sequence goes on from NC_135597.1 coordinate 8,966,252, forward strand.
AATGTCTAAGAACAGAAGCTAGATAATCCCTTCTCTCTACAGAAAACAGATGAACTATATAGCATTAAGAGCTATTGTGCAATGGTGATAAATATCGTAAATATTTGGGAATGGTTAGAAGCAAGAAGTTCCTAGCTATCAGACCATCTCAGCATTGAGAGTAAGAGGTGGCTTGTAAGTTTCTGGAGGTTTGCCTGTCTGAGGCTAATCCTACTAGACAGAGATATAGTTTAAATTAAATTCTAAAGCAGAGATTCTCAAACTGTGCTCCGAGTTCCATTCAGGTGATCCATAGATAGTTCCCTCTAAGGTGCGCGCCTGGTCGGCCGCACACGAGAGAATGAAGGGCCACCCACCTAATTAGTGGAGCCACACAGACATGGCTCCATTGATTAGGTGCCTGGACCCTGGAGAAGATGCACATGTAAGGTGAGGTGGTGGCCTTGGGGGGAATATGGGGTAGTTTGGAGGGGGCAGTAGGCTGAGAAGAGGGGGTGGGGGAAATTTGGGACGTGCAGGGCTGCAGTGGCCAGAGAAAGAGGCAACTTTCTTCAGCTCCAGGGCTCCAGCTGCCAGGGAGAAATGGCTCTCTTTTCCAACCTCAGCTCTGTGGCGGGGGAGAGACCCCCATCCGTCCCAGCCCCAGCTCGTGGGCTGCCGCAGTGACGGACAAAGGGCACATCCATTGCATTCGATATTAAAATGTGAGTTGTGTACTTTTGTTTGTAGAACAAAAAAATGTTAATTATCATTCAGTTTTTTTATATAGCACTTTTATCCAAAGCGCTTTGCAACAGCTAGCTAACGGTACAAACAACATTTGGAAAGACCATTAAGTGGTCCGCCGAGACCCTTAGCAATTTTCAAGTGGTCCGCGAAAAAAAAGTTTGAGAACCACTGCTATAAAGCAGGAGCAGATTTACAGAATTTCCTTATTAGCACTGAAAAACTATTGTGCATGAAAAAGAATACTTTGTCCCCCTCTTTTTAGTTAGAAAAGCCAATTGACAATCTGTCATTGATTCATTTTCAGCCAATATTAATGCAGAACACAATTTTCTGCCTAACACAAATCGCTTTAATTTTTACCAAGACGAATGTTTTGAACAGCAGAGAACAATTAAATCATTTTTGGATTCAAAAGAAGCCTCATATTCTCATTGTGTCTCTTCAGCATTTTGTAAGTTATCTAATGATTTTCTGCTAGTTTAAATATTACTTCCCCATACCAAACTGATTAGCTCATGTGAAATACACACGACAGAACTAGTTCCAGAACGTGCCGAGTTCCTAAATCACTGAAAGACTTCCTGCTATTGTGAATATTACTATCCCTACGAAGCGGATTAGGATAATGCAGAACCAGTAGGGACAGATTCTTGTTTAGCCTACTGCTAGCACATTTCAAAGTGAATAATCCATTGTAAAGGCAGAAGCAAACAATTAAATCAGATGAAGCATAAGCATTACCATCCTGCTCTGAAAAGGTACTTGAAATCTGTCCAGGAAGGGCCTTAACTCCATGACTGAGAGTATGGTCTTGTCTCCTGGCCCACTTTCATCCATGCAATGAGGGTACCAGTTCTGACACCCTCTGATGCCAGTGGTAGCATCTGTGGGGTGGACTTCTCTACCAGGCTGCATCCATCTACTCATTTCACTGAACAACCGTCACATGATGATCATTTTTGAACAAGTTTCTTCTGAAAAAAAACAATCTCTCTCCGAAAAAGAGAGATCCTCAAACCTTACTTGGGTGAGTAGCTTCACTGGTTTCAATGGGACTGCTCACCTGGCTAAGGGTTGCATGGCTGGATCCACATTTCCTTAACACAAAACATTTTTGCATTTCTCTTTTGCCACTCTTATGTTAGCGATGAACAACAGTGTAAAGGACCTCGGTTGTTACCCCACACCCTCCCCAAGCATAAGAGTCACTGGATGTCCTGGGTTCAATCCCTAGCCACAATCAAGATGACGGCTTGTTACACAGTGGCCCTAATTTTCACAAGTGACTTGTGATTTTTGGGTGCCTCCATTTTTAGGGTACCCAATTGGGGCCCAAATTTCAGAGGGGGGGGAGCTCAGCAAATTCTGATTATCAGTCCCCTCTCAGATATTTCAAGTTCAACACCCAAGAGTTGAGGCACCCCAAATTAGCAATTTGCGAACATTTAGGCCTACATTTATTAATGCACCTCTATTATTATATTTTGGTCTTTCTTCCATAACAGAGCCTGTTCTTGCTTATATTAGTCAATGACAATTGCCAAAGCTACTAAGTGTCTCATTTCATCTCTAATAGCCCGTGGAAAACAAAAAAAAAGGCCCCTATATTCCACCAGAGCTCCTAAATCACTTCTGTTGAGATGACATAGTATTATCCCTAACCACGATGAGAGATAGTCTCAAACAAAACCATAGATCCAAATGCCTTCAGACTTTAAGGAAATTCAGACCCTGCCTTTGCAAGGTTACCTTTCTTCTCTTTATAACGAACCAAACCAAAATCACATAGCCACACAACCCTCAACTTTGGAAAACTCTTGATCTGGATCCAAGCTATATAGATCAGGTGTCTAGTGTTGTAACAAAAAATGAAAAGTATCCTTCGCTGAGGCTTCTGAACAAACAACACTCTGTACTTCTCAGTGGCTCTCTACCACCCTTCACTTGCTAAGCAACCTGTGCTGGCAAGTGGCACTGAACATTGTCGCCTAATATTTGAGCCTAGAAATTAGCAGCTGTGGACAGGGACAGCAGTGCTGATTAAACTTTTGGGCCTGTGTTTAAATCATGTTACCATTTAAAATGGATATACACTAAAGTTAGATGGGAAATAATTTCTTCCCGTTGGGGGAGGAGGGGAAATCACGTTTTCCTTGAAAACTCAGAAAACTAAAAATGTCAGTTTTCAGCAACTAAAACACTTTGACTTTAACTGAAAAGCTTTCAGTTGCTGAAAGTGAAAAAAAAAAAAAATTAACTTTCAGGTTTTTGACAAAACCCTGAATATTTTCATAAAAAAAACAAAGACAAAAAGTCAGTCTGATACACAGAGAAACATAAAATCATATTTTAATCTGCAATTCAAATCAAACATATCATAGCTGTAAAACTGCTGTTAAGAACCAGGGTTCTCTCCTTTTTATATGGTGGAGGTGAGTCATGAATATGCAGAACACAGGCTATTTCACCTTAAGAGCTGTGCTCGAGAATGACTTGCCTTATCTGAGATTTACAGAGGCATCTTACTTTTACGGAGCTTACTCGCAAGACGTGTAAGCAGGCCTTCCCTGAGCAAATTCCATTTGACAACATGACTCAGTGGGGTGGGTACTACAGCACAAACCCTGTGGCAGCTGGAAAGGAATGAGAGGTTCAAGAGCTAGGGGATGGTAGAGGGGAAAGGATACCAAGTGAAGGACACTTATTCTTTATGCATCATAAAGACCCGATTCATAAATACTAAGGTTACTGCCGGCGAGAATTATGTTATTCCACAGGCGAGCGTAACTGATCTAAGTTGTCAGCCGCACAACTGCAGCCCATTGGCTTCTTCAGAGGGCTGGGGAGAAGGTTTTAGTGACCACTCTGTAATGGAGTGATAGCAACAGCACTCCTTTCTGCATGATGTCCCCTCCCCGAGCCCTTTCCCCAAATGAAGATGCAAGAAGAGAGCCGCTCCCCCAGTGGGAGGAAACACACAGAAGCACCTGGAAAGGAGAAGGCATGGACAAGAGTAACAGTATGTGTTATACGTTCCCCCTCTGTGCCTGATCCACAGAGGATCTCAGGCTGTAGCTACTGCCAGCTAGAGAGCGTCGCTCTTTAGCTCACGCTGTAGTTCTGGTTCAATCCCTGGTGTGTCGACCAAAATGGCAGCCATAACATCAGGAGCTGCGGTATAGTCAGCCATCTCCTGCAGACCAAAACTTAGGGATATTCTTGACAAGGACACGAGGCAGGACATGTTGTGTTTAACCATCCTGAGAGATACTGTAGGTCTTCCTGGTTCTGTATCTTCGGTGTCAAGCAGTTTGATTAAAGGAATCCCCTTCATGACAACAACTGAGTCCTATCTTTCCTCCACTATGAGGGAGACAGTCATGCTGAAGTGTTTTAAGTCCAATACATGCCTGGAAAGGTTAATGAATTGGGTCATCTGAACCATCCTTTCCAAATTGCCTATGATGATGATATATACATATGATGATATAAAAAAAAAAAAAAAAAAGGATCAAGTGACATTGGCTCAGTGTCATCTGCCTTAATCTCCCTCCAGTTCTGGACATGTTTATGGCCAGACTTTCAAAAGTACACAACACTAGAACTGGGAGGGAAATAGTGTTCCCATTCCATGAAACTGAGATTTCAAATATCTTCCCCTCTCTCCCAAATCAGGATCGATAGTTGAAATCTTGAAAATGTTTGCAAAATTTCCCAAAGTCTGAAATTTTGGGTCAGTTGAAATGTTTAATTTTGATTTTAAAACCTTAAATTAGCTTACATTTCAACATGAAAAGTTAAAAAGAAAGAATTTCAAAACAGTTGAAACAACTTAAGCTTCTCCCCACCTCCCCTGAAAATATGGAAAATTAATCAAAACTGCCTCTTTCCTACACACAGTTTTTGGTTAACACAAATGAGCATTTTCTGATGAAGAAACATTTCATTAAAAAAATATTCCCAACCAGTTCTACTCAGCACCAAGCAGCTTCTCACTGGTGGCCAGATTTTTAAAATCTCTTCTAAAAATATGCCCAGTTATTTTCCTGCTTAAATGACACCTGAGCTCCTTTGAAAATCTGGACTTCAGGGTACATCCACACTGCAACAGACTCAGCTCATGGGTCTTGGGCTGTGGGGCTAAATAGTTCAGTGTAGACCTCTCATGGTGTTTCAGAGCCCAGGCTCGTGAACCCAGATATCTACATTGTAATTTTTAGCCCTGCATCTCCAGCATTTGGGCCAGCAGTAGTCATGCCATGGGTCTTTTATTGCTGCATAAACGTACCCTGATCAAGACAATTCCAATCTAAACCAAGCAACGTGATTGGAGTTACTCCTGATTCTCACTGGCATGAGAATCAGGCTCGCAACTGGGGGCTGGTTTAGCACACAGGGGATGATTATGTGAGTTGTGTACACAAACAACAAAAAAAGTTTTGCTGGAGACAACATTGCCTGATTGTGGCCAAAGCTACAACATTTGGAGAATTGATTTGACAGCTTTGGGGGTTTTTTTAAGTGTACTTGTTGCAGCCTTGGTGATGGGAATACTAGTGGCGTCAATGCAAATTAATGTCAGATAGACTCCTGGATCGCTACATTTGATTCCCCATCTGTAAGTTGTTCCATAAGGGCAGATGCCTGCAGAGAGAGATGATTAGCCTTGCGAGATCAAAATCTTGATGAGCTTTCCAGCCCCCTCTCACTCTGCTTGCTATCATCTAATGTGATAGCCCCATCCCCATCCCTCAGCTGTAAGAGTTTTTTTCCATTGAAGAGGGAACAGATGAGGCCCACGCAGCAGGAAGGAATACAACTGATCTGCTACAAAGCATGCTTCCCTATTTCTGAGATCACAACGCCCCAGATATCCATAGCCCCTCCTGCACCATCACCGCGTTTTCCTAATGCAGAGAGCAAGCAGCAATATTGCTAGGATGGAGGTTCCAGACTCAGCCTTCAGCCAATGTAGGGATAATTCCCAAAGGTGGCAGGTTTTACGCAATCTACACGTCTAGCCCAGTGATTAGTCTACACATAACATGGATGCATAGGAAGACCTAATATTTACATGCTCTCCCAGTGATGTTAGTAGCAGATCATCATCTAGATAAAATGAAGATAGCACACACAAGACAACAGGATATATGTGAAACAAAAAGGATCCATTTAAAAAAAAAAAGAGGACACAACCGACACCATCCACTGGGAGAAATGGGGCTTCCCAGCAAGAGCTTGCTGGGCCATCGCCAGCTAAGCCTAGTTTCTTGTGCATCTGTCAAACTGATGGCTAGGATCCCCTTGTCTGACAGAAAGGATGACCCAACGATGACAGCGCCAACTTGGGACATGTCAGTTCAATTCTTTGCTCCTCTGCAGACTTCCTGTGTTCCCTTGGCCAAGTCACTTAGTATTTCCCTTCCTCACACAGGAGTTTTGAGAGTAAAGACAGTAAAGATTGTGAGGTGCTCAGATCCTACAGAGAAGGATCCAAAATGGAGAGTTGAGACATACTCATGTACAAAGGAATGCTACAATAGTCATTTTAAACTTCATTAGTAACTCAGTTTTGTTCTATTTCAATCCAGTATAAACAGCTTCTACCGTCACTTTTTTGTTGTTATAGAAACTTTCTGGTGAACGCAACATCCTCATTGCTGGGTATCCAAGTGTTAACCCATTTTCTCTAAATGTGTTTTCCATTGTAAAAATCAGCACATCAGTAAGGCACCAGGAATTTGTTACAGCACCAGAGATGCATTTTACTCCTTGAACTGATACGTTATAGCAATATTTTGCAGTGTGTGCAATATTCTGGGGGTGCAGAGAGACCTCTCAGTTATCCTCTGGAATTTTACCTTTCATTCAGAAAAAGAAGAGGCTTTAACTGTTATGTTTTCAGCGAAAACCTTCAAAATGAGATTATATGTGACTGATGCAGATAATAGTAATAATTATTTAGTAATGATTTTCTCAAGCATCACCCTGAAAAGGCACTCAGGACACTGAACAACAATCCTAAAAATAATTCCTCAGTCGTTAATAAAAGAACATCCCATTCTCAACAAAACTTTTGTCAAGGTACAGCAGGTACAAAGTAACAAAAACAGAAAGTACAAAACAACCAGCAACAGCCATAGCAATTTAAAAACACCTGAGAAAAAAGAAGTTTAGATTTAGTGAGGAAGAGATGAAATGAGCCATATTTCAGGAGCGAGTGAGTTTCATACCCTTGAGTGTACCACAGCAAAAGTTTGATCATCCACCAACGTCAGACACGATGGCAGAACCCCTACACACCAGATACAATGAGAACATAAAACTCCAGACAGGCAGAGGTTCAAGGAGTACATCTCAAATAGGACATTTAGAAGAGAGGAAAAGACAAGAGCGCTGAAATGGCTCATTCATGTCAATGGGTGCAAACTCAGATACCACTGATGAAAATTACCAATACTGGTACATAGAATATTTCATAGCTTACCAAAGTAGGGACGAAAGGAGAGGAAGGACCATATTACATATTACCATAAACACCCCAATGTTTCCTCAAAGTGGAAAGATATGGAGAGGTAGCCAGGGAATAGTGAGAATATTAAAGGTGTAAACACTAAAAGGTGAGGCTTTTAACACACAATGGCAGGTTCGCAGGGCTCATGATTGGTTTCCGTACAGCCAAGTGGGAGCTCAGCATCTGAAAATTTGGGATATGCTGAAGTGGTTCAGAGCAACTGAAAGCAACAACTATCTTACCAGTCTGTTTCCTGTGCACATACCCCACTAAGGTGTACACATGATTTGCTGGTTAGAAATTGATGCTTTTCACTATTTGCTCTTCACATCCAAAATTTTTTCCTCAGCTGAGATAGAGTACAGGCAGTAACCCTGACCCTCAATCCATTTAAGTAACAATGACCAATAAACGTTAATAATTTGCACTTAGACTGGGCCCAAAAATCTAACCACTTCACACACAGTAATGAGTTTAGCCCCCTTGTAAGCCATAGTGTCATTGTACAGATGGGGAAATAGACATGAATTTCTTTAAATCACAGAGGGAGTCCATGGCAGAATCAGAAATAGCACCCCGGTTCCTGACTCAAAGGGCCAGATTCACCATAACCTTGCACGTGGTGTTGCCATCTACACCAGCACAAAGGAGCGTGAAACATTTCCAAATCATAACGATAGTGTTTCACATGCACGTTGCACTGGTGTAAACGATGACACAATGTGCAGGCCAATGGTGAATTTGGTCTTGGGGTGAGGGGGAAGGAAGGAGGGGAGTCTATTCACAAGTAGCCCCTTCTTACTCAGAACATATCTGCTCTGTGTGTCTGACTCACAGATGCTCACTTAACTAACACAGTTCTGCAGACCTAGTACAGCAATGGAAGAGATGGGTTCTATTCTGGAACATGCAACAGGTATTCAGATACCACAGTGATGGGAGAAGCATAAGCACATGAATAGAACAGAATGAACAAAATTGCCAGTTATGTTCTTAAGGGAGAATCTCTTTCTGGCAGATGACTGAAGAATGAACACAGTTTCCTTTTCAGAGCTCAGGTTAAATTTGCAACACTGGACAAACGGGAAGGGAGAAAGTTAGTGGAATCATTTGTGTCTCAACTGAACAAAATTTATTCTAGAAGTCAGAGGGGAAGAAACTAAGAAACTTCAAAATGTCTTTTTTAAAAGACTTATTCTTTTGTCTCTAATCACACTTGAAATTCAAATTTGTTCCATGAGAAAACTTGAATTTTAAATAGACTGAAAAAATAATCTTTTTTATTAACCATCTGTTTTTTCATTTGACAAGTTAACAACTGTTGTCGGAATTATCTGAGCATCTCATTGAAAAGAAACAAGTGCTCACTTGTTTGAGTGCAGCATAAATGTAACCTTCCTTTCCCACACACTCCAAAAAGTGTTGTTCTTCTGTTCTGCGATAGAAGTGACAAAAAATAACCCCAACAGATAATGCCATTAAATATTGTTTCAATGGTGAATCCACTTCCCCACTGAAATATTAAGCACCCACTTTTGTACATTATGAAGTTGTGCAGAAGGAGTTTGCCATTGCGGAATAACAACAATCAGATGAAGAGTAAATATTAGGTGGATGTTTACTGAGAAGAAATGAAGACAATAGGAGAGAATGATGCAGAATTGTGGGTGGAGGAACATCAGAAGTGTGGAAGAATCACAAGGAGGAGAGGGCAAGGCCATATGTTGATTTATTAAGCACACAGCTACTTGACTCCAGAGGGGAGGTTTGCAAATTAAGGTTCAGTTAACACTCTCCAGTTCTGCAGGCCAAGATGAAAGCCTAGCAGATTAATCTCAAGAGAAATGGAACGGGGAAGTCTGCTTGGCATTGCTGCTCTCTACCTGTGCAATTATATTATCCATCCACTAAATGGCTGTTTGCTATACTCAAGGTTCAGACATGGTGTGGTCCTTGGTAAACAAGGGAAACAAAGTTGGAACTCAAGCTGTGTGGAAACCTGTTGGTTTCTGTATATAGCTGTTTTCCTTGATAAATACCTCCTGTTGAAAATGGACCATAATTATATATATGACGACACCGGATCCCACCACCAAACAGCTGGAGATAATTTGTGAATTCTCCTTCTGCAGGGAAACTGCTGAAGGAAAGCTGGCAGAGGAGGCTCCACCTTCAGCTTGTGTGTCGAGATGCAGGTACTCAGCAGGGAGCCCAGCTGCAAGCCCTAATGAGGGCTGGCTCAGAGGAACATACTGAGCTAAGTAGTGACAGCTGAGCTGAGGCAGAAGAGGGCTATAAAAGCCCTGGGGAAACCTCAGCGGGAGGCTAGCCTGGGAGGAGACAGGAGGGTGGTATCGCTGTCTCCTTACCAAAGAAGGAAGCCTTAAAAGCCAGGAGACCCTGGGGAGGATCTGTGGGGCACTAGCTGTTGGGGGCTCTGGGAACTGCACAAACACGGTAAATAAAGACACTTGGGTGATCAAGCAAAAGAAGGCGTGGAAGATTCTTTATTATTCCAGCCTAGGCACAGGGTGCAGGCTCGAGAGAGCAAGCCTGCAGGGACCCTGTGACAAGGACCTTGCACCAACTGTGAAAATAAGAGCAGGTCTCCTGGTGTTCTAACCTTTACCAGTGCTGGACAGCCAATGACCCAGGAACTGCAATCAGCTCCCTGCAGATGTCACTCTCCACTGTGTCTGAACAAAGAATCAAAATCATAGTATTATCACAGGGCTTCAGCCCATAACAATAATAGGGCTAACTGGCATGGAAAATAGGAAGACTGCAGCATGAGGAGCCAGTCGCAGAAGATACTGATGCAGGAATATGGATTTCAAAATACTCTGTGCATGGAAATTAGGGGGGTTAATGAATCCATGTGGTGGCCTTTCACAGGGGATATAGTTTCTTTGGATCCAGTGGGACTACTCACTTGAATAAGGACTTTGCAGGGTGTTTTATTAAAAGATGCATAGACACCCTGGTGATGACAGCAGGATACAAATCAGCATAGACAGATATGTTGCACCAGGAGAGGTGTGCAGAAAAGCTTGTCCAGCAGCTGCCAGACCTGAGTTTGGATTCAGCCATAATTTTTTATTTTATCAAACTTGATATATCAACACTGTATGAAAATGATTACAGACTGCTTCATATTTAGAAACAAAGTGGTTTACATCCATAAGCTTAATAGTTATCTAGTGCCTAGTCCAGTTTGCCATTTTGCTTGCTACACAACTGTCCTGGATCCACAGGATCCAGTCTGTACCACAGCCTGTAACCAGTCCCTTTAGAATGACCCCTTCAGTGTGCCTGACCATAGGGGTCCACACTGTTCCACAGAGGCAGGAATAGGAGTCACATGACCTGAGTTCTATTCCCAGCTATTCCAGTACCGAAGCTTCTAAAAATCATTTCACTTATCTCGGTCTTATTTTAAAGTAGGAATAATGCTGCTTACCCACCTTTGTTTGGTGCTTTGAGCACCACCTTTTCATTTCCAACTACAAGTTAGGGCTTGAGTGGGACTTAGCTCAGGAATAGTGGATTTTTGCATATTCCTTGTGAAATGTTTGGTTACATTACAGGTGCATTTCTAAATAGTTTATACAAGGTTATTAAATGAGTCAATAGTTATAGAAGTCGACAGTCTCTTATAACCATTGATAACACTTCTTACTGATGTCCTTACATGATTGGGCCAAAAGAAATCTGATGAGGTTCAACAAGGACAAGTGTAAAGTCCTGCACTTAGGACGGAAGAATCCAATGCACCACTACAGACTAGGGACCGAATGGCTCGGCAGCAGTTCTGCAGAAAAGGACCGAGGGGTTACAGTGGACGAGAAGTTGGATATGAGTCAACAGTGTGCCCTTGTTGCCAAGAAGGCCAATGGCATTTTGGGCTGTATAAGTCGGGGCATTGCCAGCAGATTGAGGGACATGATCGTTCCCTCTATTCGACATTGGTGAGGCCTCATCTGGAGTACTGTGTCCAGTTTTGGGCCCCACATTACAAGAAGGATGTGGAAAAATTGGAAAGAGGATTTGATAGCTGCTTTCAACTACCTGAAAGGAGATTCCAAAGAGGATGGCTCTAGACTATTCTCAGTGGTAGCAGATGACAGAACAAGGAGTAATGGTCTCAAGTTGCAGGGGGGGAGGTTTAGGTTGGATATTAGGATAAACTTTTTCACTAGGAGGGTGGTGAAACACTGGAATGCGTTACCTAGGGAGGTGGTGGAATCTCGTTCCCAAGAAGTTTTTAAGGTCAGGCTTGACAAAGCCCTGGCTGGGATGATTTAGTCGGGGATCGGTCCTGCTTTGAGCAGGGCGTTGGACTAGATGACCTCCTGAGGTCCCTTCCAACCCTGATATTCTATGATTCTATGGCTACCATCTTGGCTGACACTGGAGTTTAAACCAGGGACCTCCATAGCTCATAGCATGAGTGTCTACAGCTTGTGCTGGCAGCTGTAATTCCTATGTAAATCAGGCCCAGAGAGGGACAAAACACACAGACCAGTGGATGATACTTATAATCATCTGCAACATAGCATTAATATCAACCATTTATTATTTCTTTATAAATGTACACTTAATATCAAGTGTGGCCAAGAGTTTCGATATACTGAACATAGAAACGCAACTTTCGAGACTGCCGAGAGAGGAATCATTTAAATGTCATCTGCCTTCTGTTTCAAGTCATTTGGAGCACCCAACAATTGATGAATTACAGAAGAAAAAAAAAACAGTGCCTCTTAGGAGTTCAAATGCAGAGGAAAACTTTTTATGCAGTAATAAAAAAAATAGTCTTAAAATGCTAATGTCTGGATGGAAAGAAAAAGAGGCATCAGTTGTATTTTGTAAGTTGATAATAAAACATTTCACACATAATAAATGTTATCCCTCTACTCATTTTTATTCAAGTTAGCAAGGTAAAGTCTCTTGGGGAGTCATCTGCTCCGCAGCTTATGGATTTACATATGGGGGAGGGAGTCTCATCTAATCTGAAGCTGATGCAAAGCTTGGAGATGACAAATAGCAAATGTCAACAAGATCACAAAGATGGAATTGAAAATCTATGATCATCTGAAACATTGATATCGGTCGCAGGAGAATTAAAAATAAAAATAACTTTGACTGTCATATTGGTAAAGGCGAAAGAGAACATTTTAAGAAAAAGTGTACAAGGACACAGCCATGATTTTCCAAGTCAGGTTACAAAAGTTAGACACCTAAATGCACAGGAGATAAGTAAATAAGTGATGCCACGCTGCCACAGCAGGGGTGCTCGCAACGGAGATCAGGGCTGCTGCCTGGGCTCTCCATTGGCCTGATCTGAACCTCATCAAAGCCCATGGGAAGACTTGGATTTATTTCAGTGGGCTGTGGATCATGCTTTCTGTGAAGGGACAACGACGTTTGGAATTCACTCTCCCACCCTGGTCTGTAACAGTCCAGAGCTGATGGCACTCAGGCAATTTGCAAAGCATTTTTATCTGGACACTTGAAAATAAAGGTGGAGGACAGGGTAAAGAATTGTTGGAGGGAATAGTTGAGTTTTAAGTTACCAAGCTTATTGGTGGTGAGTTATACTGAATTGTACTGCTGCACTTCGGGTATAATTGATTATGTATTTTAAGTTACATCAAAGGTTCCGAAGGCACATGGCTTGGTACCTCTTAAGCATTTTTATGAATCTAGGTCGACCCCTACCTATTAGTTACGGTGCACGTACTGAGGAGAAGAATTGCATCTTTACCCCACATGTATTTTAGCCTCATTGCAAATAGTATTTCCTGGAGTTTGGGTCAATAGTACATTTGAGATATATTTGTGTATTAAGACTCTTTCATATTAAATAAAGAATGAACAAAATTTTATCTTTGATGCATATGAAGCCTTGATGTTAACCCATCATACAAAACTATTATAGTACTGAAATGTAAGTGACTCAGCCACATCCATTTGTAGGCTGCATAAATACATCCTGATAAAAAAGCATGCCGCTCTTAAAGTTCTCTGCAGTCAAGCCGGGGTCCAGATTGCAGGGCTGATTACAATTCAGGTCTCAAACTTTGCACATATTCGAGAGCATTACACATAGAGAATCCAATGGGTCCAAATCTTCTCTTTGATTAAACCCACACAATCCCAATTGACTTGACAGTGGGAACTGAACACGTATAATCAAAGACATAATTCAACCCTGGGCTGCCTAAATTCAGCATGCTCTTTTCAGTGTAAGGCAATGAAATAGGACTTCTCCTAAAAGAGTGCCACTCAGGTGCCCAAAATCCTCCTGTTTCAATACATGTATTGACTTTTCCCTCCTTTTGTTATTATCACTATTAATACAATAGAACCGAGACTATGCCTCCCTCATAGTAGGCATAGTATGTAATAAGACACAGTCCCTTTCTCTGAAAAGCTTACCGTCTAAATGCATAAGGCAGACAAAAGGTGGGAAAGGAAGCAGAAGCACACACAAGGAAAGTGACTTGCCCGGGGTAACCAATCAGATAAGAGGACGAGACAAGAAAAGGACCCAGATCTCCAGACTCCCAGTCCAGTGCTCTAGTCACTAGACCACATTGCTTTCCCTTCCATTTGACCTTGGGATTTATTTCGCAGTTAACAGAGTGCCCATGTTCAGTGGGGCAATTTCATTCTGCCTCACCAAGAGGGGTTGACATGCAGGGTCAAGGAGAGGAAATAATGAATAAGCGCAGGGATATAATTTACATGTGGAGAAGATTCTCTGCAGTAAAGAAGCAATATTCACGTGGAATCATTCTGAATCATTTTGTTACGATTACGTTATTTCTTACCAGCATCTGGAACAAACAAATGAAAATGGTTCTGAAAATTGACAATAAAGGCATAGATAATTCTCTTGGGTAGCTAGTGGAACTGAATGGGAGACGTTGTACATTTCCCTTCCATATTTATTTTACGAGAATCATGGTTTTGATCTATATTAGTGACATTTATTAATAGAAAGGCTATTAAAACCCTCCAGGCAAATTGTGCGACATCAGTCCCAGCGTGATCCTTAGCTGCCCTTCAGTGGCGAGCATGCTGGCGTACAGTTAAATAATAATAATAATGCCTGGCTATAATAAATTCCTCTCTCATTCGCCGCAAGCAAATCCACGTAAATCCTTTCCGAAAAGGAAACTTCTTTCAGTGGTTATGAAGATAACATCACAGAGACAATATACAGTTGTGCCATAATTTTGCTATTTGCTGCACTTTCAAATCCTGTGGGTTAAAAACAGATATACCTTGGCTACAAGTGATCCGTCACAAATCGTCAAAGAATCTAATTGACAGACCTACTGATTAACGGACGAATGACTAGCTCTGCCAAGTGATTTCAGCTCTGGCAAATAAATAAAGCTTCCGCCAGGCTCTTTTGAAAAACCATGTGGTTTCATGGCTTGTCGACACAGGGAGTTATTTCAGAATAGCTATTCTTGATTAACTTCATCTATGGACGCACTTATTCTGGAAGAAGAGTGCCTCCTTATTCCAAATTAGTTTAGTCATGTCATATCATATTAACCCTCATGACATTTACATATAGCAAGGGTTCTGTTTTACAACAAATACACTCTAAAGGGTATTTATGAACCAATAGCTACAGCACCTGCCAATCTCCTGGTCATTTCTCTAATACAAAAGAAAAAAAATAAAGAATCAAAGGCATTTCATCCTGAGAGCACCTGTATAATACAATACACTGTGTCTCCATAGTCATCTAGGCCCAGATCCTCAAAGGCATTTAAGCACCTCACTCCAATTTAGTTCAATGGAAATTAGGAGCCTAAATACCTGGATCTGGGCGCTTGCATCTAACAACCACTTCTGCAATGCATTTGTCTTTAATTGCAGATCTATCAGGGGGAGGGATAGCTCAGTGGTTTGAGCATCGGCCTGCTAAACCTAGGGTTGTGAGTTCAATCCTTGAGGGAGCCATTTAGGGATCAGGGCAAAAATTGGGGATTGGCCCTGCTTTGAGCAGGGGGTTGGACTAGATGATCTCCTGAGGTCCCTTCCAACCTTGATATTCTATGATTCTATTCTCACACATTCAATCTCCCTTTCCCACCATACCTGCCTTGTAAGCCTCTCTTGCTGAGGCAGCCCGAAAGATGTATTGTGTGTCATGGGAAGGCCCATGCTCTCTACAATTGATATCAGCATGCCTCATTTCATATCTGTAATTAAAACACTCACGCAGTTGTATTCAAAACTCAAAAATACTTCAGTCTTAAATTGTAGCTGGATATACAGTGAGGACTGGAGGTAGCCAGAGTCAGATTCCCGTAAGAACCAGCACAGAATTTTTTTGATTCAAAAAGCTGTTACTTTGCAGAAGGCACATTTTGGCTTTACCGTCTGAGGCATTTATGTCCTTTCCGTCAGCAGAGCACATTTTTGTCATTTTTTAACATGAAAAAATTGTTGTAATCTGTTTAATGAACATAAAACCCAGCAATTTGTTTTACAGTGAGATTTTCCCCTCCCTTCCCCACAAATTACACAACCTAATTACTCTCTACCCTTATTAAAATATGTCACTTTTTATTAAGCCATTTTACACTGTAGCCAATTACCTTGGATCCCAATGATACTGAACTCGGTTATAAAAACAGTGCCATCTTTATGACATCCACTGCACAATACACCACTTAAAATCTTTAGGATCCTAAGGGCAGTTCTGTAATTAGCCAGGATGGGAGTTGATGGCTGATGTTTGACTGGCAATACTGGATCTGAGACTACTACAAGGCTAAAAAACCCAAATCTGCAACCACTTAAGGGGTAAACTGAGGCCCAGAGGGTGTGTCAAAAGCCTTTTATTGGCTCTTTGCAAAGGGATGGATTTCACCCAGAGAAGATAAGTGACTTTCCCAAGGTTAGCTCAGTAACTCAGTGGCAGAAACAGAAAGAGACCTCAGGAGTCATGTGCATTTCTTAATGGAAATAATTGGTCCAAGTTCATTTCTAGTATCACATGTGAAATCAAGGAACAAATATGACCCTTTAAAACAAAATTCATCAAAAAGCATCAAGGGCTAAGTTTTCAGCTCATATAAGTCTGTGCGGCTCCACTGATGCTGTGCCAGTTGACACCGGTAATTTGGCCTGAAAACATTCAGCCGCACACGGGAGCAAGCTCTATACCGTTAGTTCTTGAGATAAGCACAGTCCCCCTCAATCTCTGGCAGTCAAGGGCTGGGAGAATCCTAAACCAAGGACTCTGCAGTCATTGGCCCTAGAGTATCCTTCTTTCTCCCATCAGCAAGCCTATTTGCTTTCCTCTGCTTCAGACTTTACTAGCAGCTCGTTTTGAATAAAAGGCCTTTTCCAGCAGATTTTAAAAGAAAGAAACAGATACACACGGATGCAGTCACAAAGGGCTGAAAAAACACACTTTGAGGAGCAGATGCCGAAGTGGATACTTCGTTTTAAGCAATAAGCCCGTTTCTTGAGTTTATGAAGATCTGTACGCATTAGCAAGGAGACTCAGCAAGGCTTTCTGTTTCACCTACAGGAGGGGGAGGCAAACTCAAAACTGTCAAATCACATACATAAGGCCTAAAATCTCAGTCGAGCACTTAGAAAGTTTGTCATGAAAATTAATTACCCACTTGATTTAAAGAGTGCATTTTTGTCCCCCGCAACGACGGCAGCATTCAACTATTAAAAGCTTCTAGTGGTCAACACCTGTCATCTAATTCAACTCATAACGTAGGGTAGGGTATAACTTAGAGTATTCAGAATGGACTTCAAAATTTTACATACACCCAATTTTTAGATAACGGTATCCCTTCTCCTTGGTCTGTATTTAATTTTTGTAATGATTACTGGAAAATCCATCAACCAAGTGACGCGCCTGTGCACACACTTCCTTCGACTCAGAAATTAATTGTCTGCCCCACTCGTGAACTCTGACAAAGAAGCAAATCAAGGCTCCTTGGGTGTCAAGCTATTCACTTGCGTCCATTTAACTCACCACGAAAAAGGAGCCGGAGAAGTCATATGGTCTAACAGGAGACTGCGAATAGGTGAAAATGGAGAGACCTGCAAGCATGCAACCCAGTAGTGCTCCTGGAATTAAATGTGGTTTTTGTAATGAGATCAATGAATCTGTAATCAAAGTGGGAGTATGATTTTTTTTTCCCCAGAGGAGAGAGAGAACCAAGGCAAGTCTTGAGCCATACGTGCAGGAAAGAGGAAGAATGAGTAAAGAAAACAGCTTTCAAATGCATCCATGTTGTGAGTGTGATAGGAGAAGAGGAGAGAGCAAGAGCACGTAAAAGAGCCCCCTCAGAACACTATTTCTTGCTTTAAAATCCCACAATGCACAGTGGCAGTCGGAAGAGACAGAGGAGATTATCTTTCCTCCTTCCTTTTCTTTGCAATTACACAGCACAGCACAGCTCACACAGCGCTTCGTAGCCATGACTGAATCAAGCTTCATGATAGTCTTTTGGAGGTAGGTCCAGAATAATTATCCTCATTTAATATGGATGAAGTGACTTACTCAAGGTCACAAGATGAGTCAGTGGCAGAGCTGGAACTTCAAGTCGTCTGCCTTAGACAATAAATCATACTAGTAGAAACACTGTATCCAGTCATACTCACATTGACCTCAGTGGAGCATTGCCAGGGCCATCAATGAGAGCAGGATTGGCCCATTAACTGATTATCTTTCTCACTCTGCAATCATTGTGGAACATACATGTATGTCCATTACATCTCATCCAGCAATGCTGCTCTCCAGACTGAATATTCTGGGCTTTCACTCTGCTCCCTCTGAAGTCAAGGGAATTTTTGCCATTGACTTTTTCGAGAGCAAAGGAGCCAGACTTTCAAAAGAATTCAGAATCCAACAGCTGCCTTTATTCTCAGTTTCCTCTTAACTCTTATGCTTGGGATTTTCAAACAAATGCTCTGCATTGGCCTAACTCTGCTCTCATTGACCTCTGTGAGAGCCTCACCCCAAAGAGATATTTAGAAAAGCTGGCCACTTTAGGGCAAGCTTGTTGTCTTTTTTTTTAAATATGGGGCTAATTCTGGTTGCTGAGCACTTTTGAAAAAGCTAGTCCAAGATCCTCAATGGGTACTGAGAGTCAGGTAAGCACAAACTCTTGAATCCATGGTACTGAACTAAAGACACACAAGAGGCTCAATTCCTATTTTCTTCTTCCCTCTTTCCATTTTTTGGTAGCCTCTCCCACTATCTAAACTCCCTTTAAGCTGCACGTCTCTCTCAGGTACTTATATGGCACCCACCACTGTAGTATAGGAGCATCTCACCATCTTTAATGTATTTATCCTCCCCCAACCCCCGTGAGGTAAGAAAGGCTGTTGCCTGAGCTTTACAGAGTTAGAACTGAGGCACACAGACACTACACGACCTACTCAAACTCACACAGGAAATCTGTGGCAGAGGAGGTACCTGAATCCAAGCCTTTGGAGTCCCAGGCGAGTATCCTAACTGGTGGGCCGCCAATCGGCCCTCATCCGCCCAGGTGTGACTCCCCATGGTGCAGCCAGCTCCGCATCAGACCCTCTGATGAGAATAAAGTGACATCTATGCAACAACAACTCCATTATACTAGGGCAGCAAAGAACATTTTGTTCAAAAAAATAATTTTCTCCTATCATATTCTCCTAGGAGATATAATTTGGCAACATGCCCCAGGGAAGTCAATGAATATAGCAGAACAAATGAACTTACTGGTGAATTGAGCCAACAGACTTTCAGGTATTTAACTTTGTTCTCCCTTTGTGGTTCTTTTGCTGAATAATGCAAGGTGAGGTTTAGTAATTGTTATTAGATGTAATTCTTGTCAGTCAGCTCAAAGAAGTAATTACGTGTCATTCATCAGCATTTCACAGTGCCCGTGTGGTTAGGTTTTGAGCCAGTCGTTTGAGTTTTAGGGGTTTTATGTTCGATTTTTTCCCCTTGTGATTTATGCTGGTTTACACGTTATTAAAAAAATCAGGCCATAAAACTGGCCTAATGTAGATATGGGCTTGGGTTGTGCAAAACAACGAGTATAAGATTGAGCTAATTTTACTACCTAGACAAGATGGATTTCTTGTCAGTGGGCTAGCCTTACACATGGAAACTGGTTCTTTCTTGGCTTGACCAGGTCAGAGGAAAGAAAAACTGGTTCCTTTGAAATAATGGTATGTAGGGCTTTAGGAACATAGTACTGCCATATCAGGTCAGAGCTCCGTTTCATCTAATCCACTGTCCTATCAGCTATTTCACAGGAAACCCTGAGTAGGCAGTGATGGGATAATCTGCACGCGGGGAAAGATTCTTCCTTACCCTTGTTTAGTAGTTGTCCTGAAGCATGAGGATTTCTCAAGCTACTCCTGCTTCTCCACGATGACCTTTTGAGATTTGAGAGCATTGGCTCCCACTGGCTGCTCCCCTGGTGATCACAAATGGAGACAAATAGTCTAAACAGTGGCCCCCTCAAAGATCTAGGGGAATCATGGCTAAGAGAGGGGAAGTTACTGGTATTTCCTTCCCCTCACATGGATTCCCAAAATAACATATTCCTGCACTTGGTGGAGGAAGCGTCATAACAATGGTACCTATGAATAGGATGACACTCCCAAACCTTAATAAACTGAAAGGCCTTCTGCACAACACAAAGGGACACATTTTTAAGAAGAGCTCACCTCTAGATCTGGCCAGGGACTGCACGTCCCATCCCGAGAGAATTTTTCTCCAACTCAAATTGGGACAAAAAGTTGAAATCTCAACAATTTTCATGTTTAAAAAAGAATTGGGTCAGATGAAACTTACTTTTCAATAACGTCAAAATGTTTTATTTTGATTTTGACTTCCCCCCAATTTTGTCCAAATTTACTATGATTTTGACATCCCCCCCAAAGCATTTCATTTAGAAAATGTCAAAAGGGGACATTTTGATATCAAATCTACCCCCCCCAAAAAAAAAAAAAATTGAGTTGGGAGATTTGTCAAAACCAGCCCTGTTTCACTAACAGCTTGGGGATTCACAAAAAGATTTTTTTGATTAAAAAATAATTCATTGCAAAATTCCCAGCCAGCTCTACTCAGCACCCAAAACTGGGGTCAGTTTTAAGAGATCCAGAAGAAGGGGACATCTTTTACATGAGCTCAACATGTTTGAATATTGGGTGCCCACGTCTTTTTGCAAACACGTGCCCACACGGTTAGTTCAACAACACACACTCACACAACCTTGCCACCCCAACACACACATCCCCTTGTCCAATGCTTCAATTAAACAATCTGAAGGAAGGCAACGACCGTCTTGCCGAAAATGAAATTCAGAGCAGGAGGGATTTGGCAGCACAAAATATAATCAATCGTGTGTCCGCTGAAATTAAGCCAAATAC
Organism: Eretmochelys imbricata; assembly: GCF_965152235.1. NCBI lineage: Eukaryota > Metazoa > Chordata > Testudines > Cheloniidae > Eretmochelys > Eretmochelys imbricata. The sequence goes on from NC_135597.1 coordinate 8,986,917, forward strand.
AAGCTAAAAACTACCACTGCCCACGTAAGGTACATCAACACAACAAGTGACCCTCCCTGGCAGTGAGCCTCTGAGCCTGGGTCAACAGATGCAGGCTCATGCTACCATACTAAAAATAGCTGTGTAAGCATTATGGCTTGAGCTGAAGCTCAGGCTCTGTGACTTAGGGTGGTGGATGAGCTTTAGAGCTTGAGCCTCAGCCCAAGCCACAATGTCTACACAGCTACTTTTAGCGCAGTAGTACGAGCCCGAGTCTGTCAATCTAGGCTCAGATGCTCACTGCCTTGGGCTGTGTAGAAGTACCCTTAGAACACCAGAGGGACTGACGTACCCTGTCACACTCCAGTAGCATTCTGAAGATAATGTTTTCCTTTTGAACTCAGGATGGACAAGGGAGAGTGTGGTACACTGGTTACAGTTCATAGGAGGTTCTGTGAATTCTGTGAACAGAATTCACTAGAGAATGATCTTTTCATGTTTATTTCTACAAATACACACAAGGCCCCATTCCAATGTACATAATGTACAAACACAAAAAGACTAAGATCTTTATGGGCAGGCACAATCTAATTAGAAAACAGGACACAACAGTGACAACAATGAGATGGTGGGAAGCACAAGAAATAATGAGGCAATACTGGTCAGTGGGTTCACCAGCTGTCTAACTATTGTCATCTATCCTCTGTATGCATCAGAGCAGAGAAGAGTTTGGGAGGGATTTGAAGGAGGACAATGAGGTGGCTTTGAAGCGATCTATGGGAATCTGCTCTCCAAAGCCAGAGGGACAGGATAGGAGAAGGCACAAAGGTACTTGTTTGAAAGTGGATAATAAAAGCTGGTATCCTTGGTGGAGTAGAGTCAGGAGCAGACATCTCAATGGCCTATGAAAGATGAGTCAGGTAGGGACAGGTCACGAAGGACCTTCCAAACAAAGACAAGTAATGTGGGTTTGAAGCAGAAGAGAAAGGGGAGACAGAGGCTATATCTACACACAGGCATACATACGCATCTATCAACACAAATTAAATTATGGAGTTGCTCCATAATTGAGCATCCTATATTACATTATATTGCAGGCATATAATTCTCTATTATATTCTACTAGATGGTTCAAAAAATCTCAGTAGAAAGGTTTTTGATTCAATTTGATAGAGCTTTTCCGTAAGGGAGTGATGAAGAGTACTAGACTGGGTAGGTAGAAATATAGGGCTTAGGCTGTTCAGAGGCTTCATGCTAGCTCTCCGGACAGGGTTGAGTTTCACTTCAAACAACATAAAGGAGAGCGGCACTCCAGGAATGAAAGCAACACGTTTTATCCAGTGGAGAGAAAAATCCCTACTTTGCTGCCAAACAAAAAATGCCCAGTGTTGTTAATGAGTTACCAAGGGCATCTGAAGAAAGAAAAGGAGTACTTGTGGCACCTTAGAGACTAACCAATTTATTTGAGCATGAGCTTTTATCAAGGAGATGTATTATTGCAAGACGAGGAAAAGTAAGGTGAAGGCTTCAAGACCCTGGATCCAGCAAAGCATTTAGACATATGCTTAACTTTAAGCACACAAGTAGTTACATTTACTTCAGTGGAACAGTGTCTGCTTAATTTGGAGCACCCGCCAAAGTGGTTTGCTGGATCAGGTCCCAAATTTTGAGCAACTAGTTGCTTTTAAAAGGATAATCATCCCGTTGAACTAAGGTGGTTGTTACTTCACTGATTCCCTTCCTTAATATTACAAAATCCCTCCTCCCCTCCCCCCCCCCGCAGGATTAATCATTGCTGAATGCATAATCCCTTTGCCAAAAATATCATTACATAAATAAATAGCACTTACATGTCTTCTTACCACCCTGCCTTGTGTGTAATAACCTATCTGCCACTCTTTTTGGCAAAGTTTTTGGAGATGTATTAATGTAGCCCAGGTGTCACCTCCCCCCACTTATTTTGCAAGATATTTTTAATCCGAAGCTCCGGAAGAATCAAATGTCTGAAAGTGTTTTTTTGCTTTGTCTTGTGAATGCAGTTATGGAACTTAACAGAGCTACTGTTCATCATCACAAGTGAAGTAAGCCTTGTCTATACAGTAGAATTGCACTGCTTTAACTATACTGGTATCTGAGTTTTGACTGTACTGCTTTCACTATATGAGGGAATGAAGAGCTATGAATGGATTAAGACTCGTCTACGCATAAAAGTTGTACTGCTATAATTATGTCGGTTAAGTGATACTACTCCCGTATACGGACACAGTACCATTATAAAGGGGCTTTTCACTACTAGAGCTTATTCTCCTTCTCATACAGGAATAAGTCATATTGGTATTAGTTCCTTTATACTGGTATAATGGCATCCTGGTGACGGTCTATGACTGGCATAGTTATGCAATACGTAAACTGTCTGTAGACCAGACTTTAGATGCTTAATGGCCTTTGACTTGTTTTTACAATTCGAGGGGCCCATGCTGCTATTCCTATGTTCAGTTTTCATTGCTTCCATTGGACTACCACATTAATTGGTGGCAAACTCATGGGCACATTATTGTGGCAATACTACAAAGTTTTGTTGGAGAACCAATGACGTATTTAGAAAAAAAGACGTGGAATGCTTCACAAAAAGATTTCGAGGAAAACAAACAGCACTGGATAGCTCAGGAGATGGTCAGGGGCCATAACCCCTTCCAGTCCAGATAAGTGGTACCAACCCAGCCCAGATAAAATGTGTCGAAAAGTTAGTATCATAGCAACTAACAATCTTAGTTCAACTAGTGTGAACTGCAGTGATATTCTTGGTGCATTCCACCAGAAACAGACCGAGACCCACTACTAGCTCACAGTCCATTGGAAAGTTAAGAGATGGAAGCTGCATTCAGTCATTAACAGCCTCTCTGTTCTGCCACCTGGATGTGAATCAGGAGAAATAACTGAATACCCATTGGTTGGGATAGTTTCAACAGGAGCAGAGTTTGGTCAACACTAAGTGATTTTGAAAATCCCTCCCATTAAGATCTGAACACAGGAAACGAGTTCTCTTTTACTTCAAGTCAGAAAGGGCCAGAATTCCTCAGAAACTCACTGGAATTACCATAAACTTTGGATACATCCTTACCTAAAGTGACCTAAGCGACAGGGAAAGCCTCAGATACTGAAACACACAGAGATTTTGTAGAGGCTCACAATTGTAGCCAACAACTTAGACTGCAAGAAGAATAAGCACCCCTGACTCCGTAACTTTGGGGAATGGGATGGTGGGTTTGGTTAGGTTTCTTGCAGGCTAAGCTGGAAGAGAAGGGAGAAGCAAAAGAAATAAAACAGAAAGCTAGTATATCTATTATCATATTATTGGTTTAGCACTGACAGTGTGCTTCATACTATGGAGAACAGTTATCGTGATCTACTGCATTAGTTCAGATAGAGCTGCTGACGGTTTCTTTATTTTACGCCAGGGAAAAAAAAAAGGGTGACAAGCCTACTAAAAAAGACTGAAAGTCCAAATAAATTGAAGCACTTTATTAGTGTGAAATTCTTATGACTCAGGATTCTAGTTCAGATCTTAACCCAATACAGGACAGAAGTTTAATTCCTTAACTCCAGGCATATGGATTTCAGGCTGTGTGCGTGTTACAGGTCTTTCCCTGTGCATAATCTGCAGAGGACCGGAGTCTGTTCCAGCCTGAGCTCAAGCTGTAGCAACTCATGCTTTTAGCTTTGGAAGTGCCCCTTTCAGCCCCTGATGGAGCAAGGACAGAGGAGGATCTGCAACACACTCACCGGCGGGTTCCACAATCAGGATTAAGAAGGGCTGAGTGCCTACTTATTCCCTCCTTGGAGAAGGGGGCAGCCACTGGGCAGAACCTTGTCTCCAGCCTGACACTTGCAGGCTAGTGTAGTTCAAATGGCATGGAGAGCAACTTGTTTGCTGCTGGTACATGGAAGCAGGGGAGGAATTCGGACTCGGGTGTGCAGGGTACGCCTGCATTGTATCCGAGGCGTGACTGCAGCTCAAATAAGCGTACCCAGGCAAACGTTAATCTAGCCAGCACCACTAAAAAGAGCGGAGAAACTGCAGCAGCACAGGCTCTGCAAGGCCGCCCAGAACCCTGGGTATTACTTGCCTTGCTAGCCTGCACCAGGATCCATGCCGTTGCAACTTTGCCACTATCGCTAGCCATGCTAGCTAGATTAAAGCCAGGACAGGTATATCGACGTAACCTGCAATTCTACCTTCAATTGCAACACAGACATACCCTGAGTCACCGTCCCCTTGGAGGTTACTCTTGGGGAGGTGCAGGTGATGCCTTGATCAGGGCTATGCCTCAGGGAACAATATAGCCCAATGGGTTTAATAAGCACCGTGTTTGGATTGGAGGATCTCAAACTGAGCTTGACACCCAGTCCATTGAGTACATTTCATAGCATTGGCCAGTCACGTTGACCACACGACAGATACATTGTTCTTGACCATCCAATTTCAATTTTTGGAAAAAAAATGTGAAATGAAAAAAAACCCCACATTTTTAAAATACTGAGATTTTTTTGGCAGCAGTTCCAATAATGGATGCATTGATTTCACTAGGCCAACTGCTGCCCTGTGAATTAATCAGCTAGCCCCAGCGACTTTATATCCATGTGTACAACCCATATTGATATCCACAAATAAGTAACCTCCTTGAACAACAGTGAATCAAAATTAGAGCTGTTTATTTGAGAGTATATTTGTTTTTGTCATTATTCAGCCAGCTCAGACAGAAGAACAGCTCCGTAACATTCTGCAAAACAAATCAATACCGTGTAGCAGACAACAGTAGTTATGACGCTAACCTTGACAAAAGCAAAAGCAAACACACAATGACGGCTAGGCATGGCAGTCAAACACACTCTGCGCCAGTGTAATGACTTCAGTTTCTATTTGACTGTTCACTGTGTCAGACGGCTCAGGCTGCCAGATGTACCCTAGTACCATATTACACTTGCCACAAACATGTGCCCCTGCTAATGCTTACTTTCAAATCCTAGCCACTGATGAGTATGAAGGGCACACAGGTTCTTGAAAAGCAGGAAGCCTGAAAACCTGAGAAATGCTTTGTTTCCAGTGGAAATCAGGAGTCGTCTCCACCTGATTAACAATCTTGGATACACACCCACCCTGAGCAGAATGAATGATAAATAGTTAGCCATGACCAAAGCCAAGACAATAACAGGGTTCAAAAAAGAACTTATCTGCTTTGTTAGCCAGGATGGTGTCCCTAGCCTCTATTTGCCAGAGGTCGGGAATCGGCAACAGGGGATGGATCACTTGATGATTACCTGTTCTGTTCATTCTCCCTGGGGTATCTGGCATTGGCCACTGTCGGAAGACAGTATCCTAGGCTGGATTGACCTTTGGTCTGACCCAGTATGGCCGTTCTTATGACCATGGAGCATCCTTCAATTTGTAAAGTGCTCACCAAATTTCCAAAGATGATTTTTCATTATGTCTCCCTCCCCATCCTTTCACAGAGATATTATTGTTGGAGAATGTCATCAATGCTGTTTCAAATCTGTCAGATATAATCTTCTAATCTGCCAAGTTTTCACAAGGCAGAGATGAGCTCATGTACAGACTGACAAGATGTGCTGAAAAGTCTGGGCTTTCTCAAAGCCTGTTAAAAGTTTAAGTTCCCCCTATTGTGTGAATACTGTCAAACTTGGCCCTGCAATTTTTATAATGACAGCTGCTGTCAGTTTAAAAGGGTAAATTATTCAGTTCAACTGGGAATGTTGACAGTAACTGTAAAAAAGGCCTGAGCAAGAAAAAAAAGAAAAGGTTTCAGGTACTGTGGAAAGATGATGTAGTGAATTTGCTAAGTCTCCTTGAGACTGCTCAGCTGAACGAATTTTCCCAGTTACACTCCAAAAACATGGGTAATTATTTTGTCTTTAGATGGAAAGGGTATTGCAGAATTTAATCAGACTAACACCAGAAGGGAAGATTCTATACCAGAGACTTATGGCCAGATTTACCAAGATTCATAGATATTACGGTCAGAAAGAACCATCGATTGTCTTATCTGACCTCTTGGATAACACAAGCCGTAGGACTTTCCCCAAGTACTCCCTAGACCAGATCCTTTAGAAAAAACATCTGATCTAAATTTCAAGATTTCCAGCGATGGAGAATCCGCCACAACCCTATGTAAATTGTTCCCATGATTTAATTACCCTCACTGTTAAACGTTCACACCTCATTCCTAATCTGAACGGATCTAGCTTCAACTTCTAGCCATTGGTTCTCATTATTCCTTTGACTGCTACACTGAAGAGCCATTCATTATCAAACTTCTGTTCCCCATGTAGGTACTGATAAATTGTGGTCAAGTCACCCTTTAAACTTCTGTTTGTTAAGCTAAACAGACTGAGCTCCAATTTTTCCCAACATCCTTCCAGAAATGCAGGCACCAGAACTGGATAGATTATTCCAGTGCCAAAACGCAAAGGCAACAGAAGCTCTCTACTCCTACTCAATATCCCCCTGTTTATGCATCCAAGGATCATATTAGCCCTTTTTTCCACAGCATGTCACTGGGAGCTCACATGCAAATGCATAAGTGCCTAACTCCCATTAACTTCAAATGGGAGTTAGGAGCCTAACCTACTTATGTGCTTTTGTAAATTCTAGTAGGTGCTTATCTACATCTTTAGACACCTAAATACCTTTCTTAATCTGTCCCTGGGTCCCTACTGTGCCTTGGACTCACCTGTCTAACACTGAGTGAGTCACCTATATGTCTGTGCTTCAGTTACCTGTTCTGCAAAACTGGGGTAACAATACTTTATCCACCTTTGCAAAGTGCTTTAAGATCTATCATTGGAAGTGTCGCTACAAGTGCTACCTATTATTATTATTAAAATGAAAGAGAATGGAAAAGCAGCAGCTATTCTAGGACCTTATTCTGCCTTGCCCTGCTATTTGTGGCATCATGTAAACATGTACAGATTCCTAATATTCTCATCTGATAGCATTTTACACCCACTTTGTGCTCACTTTACACAGGTAAAATATATACACAAGTAGCAGGGCAGCAGAGAATTAGTGTTTTATGAATTTCTTTCTGATGTGTCAATCTGCAGTGGTTCTTTTTGTTTCACCTGGAGATATGCAAACATTTTAAGGTGGCAGCTTGCCAGAGTATGTCAACTGTGGCATTTATAAGGTTCAAGATACATTGGGGAAATATAACATATCACTAGTCTGCTTCTGGCTCCAGCTAAGCTCTGCAAACACAAACACACTAGGCTTACTGCTTCATAATGAGATTCCACCCTGTGAAAAAAAATGGGTTCCATTCAAAGCTGAACTTCAGTGTAATGTAGTCATCAACCCATAGTATGACTGCTCAGACACTGGGAAGTACAGCGTGATGATGACCCTAGGCAGCAGAGTTCATGTTTTGTCATGGGAGCTAGAGAGAGTCAAAACAAGCTACACAGGGTCAATCTGAATCCAGCAGCCTCATTAAAGAATCTTCTTCAAACCCATTACATCAGGTACTGTCTATTCTCTACCACAAGGGACATAGCAGTCAAGGTCCACAGGCTGCTGAGAAATGCTTTTGTAGGTCCGGATCCAAGCACTCCTCAACTCTAGGGCAGTTTGGAATTCAAAGCTGGATCCCAGGCTGAATGTTACTGCTGTCTCCTGTCCCTGCAACTGGCCAAACTTAACCAGTGAGTCAGAACATCCTGAACTTTGGGCTGCTCGGATCCCAGCACTATATTTTGCTGCCATTTGCCATTCTGATGAAAAATAAATAAAACCAGCAAACCTTTTTCAGCCCAAGTTGGAAGGATTTGCACTGATCTAGCAAATGCCAAATGTATACGCCTAAATGCCAAACTGGACATCTCATTAAGACACTTGTATAGAATCATAAAATATCAGGGTTAGAAGGGACCTCAGGAGGTCATCTAGTCCAACCCCCTGCTCAAAGCAGGACCAATTCCCAACTAAATCATCCCAGCCAGGGCTTTGTCAAGTCTGACCTTAAAAACTTCTAAGGCAGGAGATTCCACCACCTCCCTAGGTAACGCATTCCAGTGTTTCACCACCCTCCTAGTGAAAAAGTTTTTCTTAATATCCAACCTAAACCTCCCCCACTGCAACTTGAGACCATTACTCCTTGTTCTGTCATCAGCTACCACTGAATATCACTAAAGCTGTTTAAATTAAACTGGATTTATTGATAACTGTGTGTACATAGGGATTTTCCACCGAATTACTAGCAATTACGAAACACCACAAACAAAAATATTGTAATAATTTATACAACAAACCCACAGTTAAGTCAGTAAGTCTATTCTGTTACCGACTGCACGGTCATTACATAAGCAAGTCTACCTCCCCAAATCACATCAGAATTGCTGGAACTAAGCAAAAATCACAGATAGGATGTTAGGCTATAGGACAAAGTATAGATGGTCAGGTATTGACCTCTAAAAATGATGGTGACTAAGTCATACATTTAGCTAGGACAGACACTAAAGTAACTATAAAAAGATATAAATGTCCTGAGAAATGGTCACCATCCTTTTGCTCACTAAAGTAAAAAGTCAAGTCTTGCTGGCTGGAATTACATGCAAGTTGATAGCATCTCTTCTCCCTTGTGTTCTAATTCCATGCACCACTATCAAACCATGCCTTGACAATTCAGAGCCATTCTATGTATTTGGAAGAATTTCAGCCTTTATAAGCGTGCAAGTTTAATACACAGCATACACTAGTAAACCCAGGATATACTCATCTCCAAATGGCATGGACAGTACATGAGGTTAATCAGGGTAAGGTAGCTTATGAGTTCCTGGGGCTGGGCCAGGTCGAGCATTTACAGGCTTGTGTGGTGGCAAGGGATAACAGGTTCAGAATCTCTTTTATGCTGCCATGCCGTAATGGGAAGTGGGGGAGAAAATGCCTGAGCTGTGCGTCTAGATGGCCCCAAGGACCATGTGACTTCTACTGCAATAGAAACACATCTGAGTCCATGGCAGCGTAATGAACGTTCTAAATTTGTTCGTAGCCATTATCCAGTGCCTGGGTCAAACCAGCACTCACTCTGCCGGGAGATTTGTTACAAGCTGTTAGCGACCCCCTTAAGATGTTTGCAGTACGTTCTGTTTCGGAGTCTAAGAATCTCATAAATGTTCCAAAAATGATGCTCAACTCATGAGGAGAAACTTCTAGAACATGCTTGGATTTTAAGTTCTCTTTGTCCCTGTAGCTAGGGCTGAGGGGGTCCATAATTTACTCTGATTATCAGCCTGTCCATGAAGTATTGCCCAGCACTGCCTTAAGCTCAACAGTGCTCAGCCATATGCTTCCTATTCATACCAAACACTGAAATCAATTCCTCTTGCTGCCTAATTGTGCTATTAACTTTAAATAGCTGCACAATAACTGATGATGCTGAGATTTTACAAGGTCCCTGGATTCTCTTTTCAGACCGGCTGCTTATAAATAAAATGGCAAAAATGTACGTTCATCAATGGCATCATTTATAGCCAAGTCAATCATGCTTCCCTCTCATTTTTCTGTGAAATACCATCTTTGTCTAGCTGACACCCGCCCTCCACCCCAACCCACACTCCCCACAGAGGGCATTGGTCTGAGAAATAGGAAAATAATATGGAGGGTTGCACAATTGCGGCCAGGGGAAGTTAACTCTTTAATGACAGTAGATGTTGAGATTCAAAAAGTTAAAGCTTAAAACTGTTAGCACCCAAATGGCCACCATCAGATGGCAAAATGTGCAAACACTCTTAAATCAAAGTCTAATAAATTATCAATCAGCATTTTTCTTATCTGTAAATTCTGATCTTCAATGGAAATTTTTTTTTAGGTTTTTCTCTGTGTGTTGTGACAAAGTTCCTCCTCTGCCTTGGTGGCTCCTGCGCTTATTGGCGGATTTTCTCGCCTCAGAGGTTCACGGCAACCCACAGTTTAGCCACTTTTGTGGCTCAAATCTGCCGTTCACTCATCTAGCCTCATCACTGGCCAGCATGGGGAAAGGAAGAAGAACAATCCCCGCAGTCTCTGCTGATCAACCTAGTGGATCGGGGAACAGGCCAGAGACCTTCCCCTCTGGTGGAACCCACAGTCCAGTTCAACTCCTCCGGTATCAAGTAGGGAGTTGTGGGGATGGAGGGAAGCCGGGCTCGCCCTCTACTCTGGGTTCCAGCCCAGGGCCCTGTGGATTGCAGCTGTCTACAGTGGCTCCTCGAACAGCTGTGTGACAGCTACAACTCCCAGGGCTACTTCCCCATGGCCTCCTCCCAACACCTTCTTTATTCTCACCACAGGACCTTCCTCCTGATGTCTGATAATGCTTGTACTTCTCAGTCTTCCAGTAGTATGCCTTCTCACTCTCAGCTCCTCGCACACGCCACAAACTGAAGTGAGCTCCTTTTTAAACCCAGGTGCCCTGATTAGCCTGTCTTAATTGATTCTAGCAGCTTCTTGATTGGCTGCAGGTATTCTAATCAGCCTGTCTGCCTTAATTGTTTCCAGAAAGTTCCTAATTGTTCTGGAACCTTCCCCCTGTTACCTTACCCAGGGAAAAGGGACCTACTTAGCCCGGGGCTAATATATCTGCCTTCTATTACTCTCCTGTAGCCATCTGACCCGACCCTGTCACAGTGTGCGTACAGGGAAGCTGACATTTACCAATGAAAATTTAATCCTTCCAAGCTTAAATATAACCAATAATTCCTCCAGTTTCAGATCTTTGCCACTTTTGGCAACAAACAAATATGCCATATTTATGGAGGAATGCTATTTATGAAACCAATTATTTTATTTCTGAATCCAAGAAATAGACTGCAGAGCCACGTACGTAACTGCCTTGCATTCTTACCTGCACTATACCCAATATCTTTCTAATTCATCTCCAGCAGGGCTACTTTATTTAGATTATAAAGCAGGGATTATTATTTTCTAGCATTCTGGAGCCCCGACCTGTTGACCTCTAGATGCTAGCACAATATAAATGCTAAATAATAACTATGTTTGTACAATGCTGAGCACAATGGTGCCCGAATTGTGGCTGTTGTATTGACATGTCTGGTATTACCAATTAACAGAACAACAATAAAAATAACAGCATTTCAGTGCACAGATCAGCCTCCAAATAGTGGATTTTTCAAAAATCTAACCCCAGTAGGAAATACTTTCCCCAAATGTAGGAGGAGGCTGGAACAGGTCAGGGCAGAGATGTCTAGCCCATCCATGACTGACAATATTAGTAGCTTTTGGTTTCCAAAGCTGGGATAGAAATCTTGCAAGAAAGAGTTCTCCACAGGAATTTTCCAGTTCTTTGCCTCTGGTCCACACCGGAACAGACATTTGCCATGGTGATTTCACTTCTAGTTCCAGAGAAGGGATATGAAGGCGGGAGAAAGGAAAGTTGGGGGCTGTGTGGAGAGGGGGTTCTGAATAACTCAGAACTTGATAAAAGGTTCCATTTAAATTTTGTTCAGTGGATTCTCATTTTTACTTGGCTGGTGGGCCCATTCCCATTTTACGGTAACTTAAAAGCTTTGTCTTTGCATATATTTGAGCATGGGCTTTTGGTCTTTTCTATAGCATGGACCCCATTTTAGAGAGCTTGAGCTCCAGGGCACCTTGCTCATGTCATTCCTCATCCCCCTGCTCTGTCCTCTCCCCCTCACAATCTTTCACACTGCTTTCACTGGTGATCAAGCAACTTCCCCATGGTAACTAAAACAATTGCTTATATGGAAGAGAAACATAAGGAAAGTACCTAATGTATGGTTAGCTCTCTTGTAATGAAGTTGAGCTGCTGAAAATAAGGAAGAGGAGTTGGTATGAAATGAGCAGCCAGCCCTCCATAGACTACCAGTGAGCCACAAGCCGCACTTTAGAAAGTTCTGTGTTAAAGGAGACTAGCACAACATTTCTTCTATAATGTTGTCAGTACTCTGGGACTGTATGTACTGTAACACCAGCAGATCCTTTTACATTGCAGATAGAGTTGGAGAACGCTAACATTAACATGTTCTAAATAAAGCCATGCTCATGAGATCATTGGCAGGTTGGCTTTAATGCCCTAAAGCCTTTGAGAGTAGTGTAGTTGCGAAGAACAGAGAGAATCCGGGGGGAGAAAAACTCTGCAATTTCAAGTCACCACTGAAGACAACAAAAAAGATATTTTGATAAAAGACTTCCTGAGCTTAGAGAATCACACTGAAATCTTCTCTTGCGAAAGAGGCATAGAGTGTGCAAGCTCCATCCATGACCCATAGTTGTTGGCTCTGTAATCACAGGAGCCATCGCGGATTATACAACTGATTCCAAGAGGCTGATTTCCTTTTCCCTTGCTCCTCTCTCCAATACTCTACACCAGGCCACTATATTCAGAGCCAATGTAAACACATCTCCATGGAGCACAGATCCTACTCCCAGCCGTTCCACTAACAACCGCATGCATGGCTACTGCAAGGATTCACGGGCACAAAAGAACCTTACACCTTGCCAAATGGAGGAGGACTTGCACAGTTAGCACACAGCACTTGCTTCTACTATCATGTCCCCAATTCCTGTATTTGACACTCGCATCAGCAGAAAACATCTCACCTCTATATTCTACTCAGAACTGCGTATACCTCCATTAGATCCTCTTTTAATCTTTCCCAAATACGGAGCTGGCTACTCTAATCATTTGTGACTAAAGTCAGATAAGCAAGTTCCCTGTATCATTTGGATTGCCCTCTATCTGCACTGCCATTTCTACTTCTGTAATGTCCTCTTGATAATGAGGTAGTCTGGCCTTCACACAGCATTCAAAATGTGGCCTTATGCAATAGTCCTGCATACAGTGCTAGAATACATTTTCTCCTTCAGTACATATTTGATGCTTTAGCCTCTCAATTTTATTTTGGTTTGGTTTCTTTTATTGCTCTTAAGCACCGTGACAAAACATTTAGCATGTCACCCGTCATAACTTCAGCATTTCATAGCAAATAACTTCACCTAAATGTGACATTGTATGTGTGTATGTCTGTCCTCAGTCTCATTATATAGAATATTTAGATGTATTCAAGTCAGCAGGGCCTGATTAAATTCATTCTAGGGTACTTGAACTGACTGGAGCAATCTCAGAACTGTTAGCAATTATCTTTGAGAACTCCTGGAGGATGGGTGAGGTCCCAGAAAACAGGAGAGGGGCAAACACACCACCCATCTTTAAAAAAGGGTAATAAAGAGGGAATAATAAAGCAGTCAGTCTAACTTCAACAGCTGGAAAGATAATGGAACAAATGATAAATAATTAATTTCTAAACACCTTAATGATAATAAGATTATAAAGAAGAACCAGCATGGATTTGCTAAGGGCAAATCATGCCAAACCAGCCTAATTTCTTTCTTGAACAGAGTTACTAGCCTAGTGGATAGGGGGGAAAGCAGTAGAGGGGACATATCTTGATATTAATAAGGCTTTTTACATAGTCCCCCATGACATTTTCATAAGAGACAAGGGAAATGTGTTCTAGGTGAAAATTGCTATAAGGTGGGTGCACAACTGGTTGAAAGACTGTATTCAAAGAGTAATCATCAATGGTTCACTGTCTAATTGGAAAGGCATACCTAGAGAGGTCCAGCAGGGGTCAGTCCAAGTTCTGGTACTAGTCAATATTTTCATTAATGACTTCAGTAATGGAGTAGAGAGTATGCTTAAATCTGAAGAGGACACCAAGTTGAGAGGGGTTGTTAGTACTTTGGAGGACAAGATTAGAATTTAAAATGACCTTGACAAATTGCAGAATTGGTCTGAGTTCAACAAGATGAAATTCAATAAAAACAAGTGCAAAGTACTTCACTTCCCAAAGGAAAAAAAATCAAATGTACAACTATAAAATGAGAAATAACTGGTTAGTTGGTAGGCCTGCTGGAAAGGATCTGGGGTTAGAGTGGCTCATGAATGAACATGATTCAGCAATGAAACGCAGCTAAGAAATTGGCTATCATTATTCTGGAGTGTATTAATAGGAGTGTCATATATAAGGAAAGGGAGGTGATTGTCCCACTCTACTCATCATTGGTGAAGCCTCAGCTGGAGTACTGTGTCCAGTTCTGGGCACTACAGTTTAGAACAAATTGGAGAGAGTCCAGAAGAGAGCAACAAAAACAATAAACAGTTTAGAAAACCTGACCTACGTGTAAAGGTTAAAAAAAAAATATGGGCATGTTTCCTCTTGAGAAAAGATGACTGAGGGGAGATAGATAACAGTCTTCAAATATGTTAACAGCTGTTATAAAGAAGATGGTGACAAATTGTTCTCCATGTCCACTGAAAGTAGGACAAGAAGTAATGGACTTAAATCAGCAGCCAGGGAGATCTCGATTAGATACTAGGAAAATCTAACTATAAGGGTAGTTAAGCTCTGGAATAGCCTTCCATGGGAGGTTGTGGAATATATCACTGGAGATTTTTAAGAACAGGTTGGACAAACACCTGTCAGGGATGGTGTAGGTTTACTTGGCTCTGCCACAGTGCAGGGGACTGGACTTGATGACTTCACGGTCCCTTCCAGCCCTACATTCCAATGATTCTGTAGTTATATTTCGATGCCATCAGTGACACAAAATAACTGGTCTCCAAATCTTTCTAGAGATAGCTTTGGAGCCTGATTCTCAGTGGTGCCAAGCAGCACCCACACCTCCTACTAAAGTACAGATATTCAGCATTTCTGAAAGACTGTTCTGTAGTCTACTGATCTGACCATACGACTGGACGCCGGGACTTTTAATCTTGGCTGACACTGGTTATGTGGGTGGACTCCAGAAAGCAATTTTAGATTCTTTGGGTGTTTCTACACTACAATCAAAGCTGCAATTTGCAGCTCAGGTACGCATACCTGCCCGAGCTTTCATCTCACTAAGCAAGCAAGCAAGAACCCTGAAAATGTAACACAGGCTTCAGTACGGACTAGCAATGCGAGTACACACCCAGGTTCCTTCCATGCTTGTATAATTCACACCGAAGCCTAAACCATTGCTTCTTATATTTTAGTATGCTAACTAGATTAAAGCTGGCACAGGTCTGAGTAGCTGACATGCAATGCACCTTCCGTCGCAGTGTAGACACAGGATTTGTCTCAGTTTCTCAGACTCCATTTAAGTTTCAGCATCTAACATTTAGCACTGAATGTTTATGGAACTCTATTTCTCAACAGTGAAACCACCCATCACATTATAGCATCATCATCTCAGAATCTATACTTTGTACCCCACCAGTTCAGCATGCCTTTTCCCAAATGCCCAGCAAAATAGGTGAGATTTGTAGTGTGTCTGGACATTTAACAAAACTGGAATTTGTCAGAACAAGGAAGAAAGGGATTAATATTTACCTATCTCATGGCAGCATTGCCAGGATTAAATAATTAGGGCTGATTCTCCTTTCTCTCATGCTAGATGTCAATAAGGAGTAATTTCACTGATGCCTATTAAATTACATTGGTCGATAATCAAAGCGATAGGTGAATCAGGTCCTTAATGCCTGCAAGTGCGCTGAAGGTTTAAAGCACCGTATATAAACATCAAACAAGCAGATGTCCTAAGCAAAAGCTCCTGGAATGGATGGCATTCCAGCAGTGATCTATAAGCACGGTGGCGATCACGTTACATGTCACATGGCTCTTCTGCATCATCTGGGAGCAAGAGCCAGTGCCACAGGATTTCAACATTCTATAAACCATAAGGGTGATAGGACAAGCTGTGACAGTTACTGTGGCATTTTTCTACTCTCTGTTGCTGGGGAAATTTTGCACGGATCATACTAAACAGACTTAACACACCTCTCTTGTGGAAACCATCCTCCCTGAGTCTCAGTGTGGATGGGGCACGACAGACATTATCTTCACAGTACATCAGCTTCAGGAAAAGCACCAAGAGTAAATCTGTGGTGTTTATATGATGTTAGTCAACTTAGATGAAGCTTTTGACTCCACGAGGGACTCTAGAAACTGTCACTCATCTTTGGATGCCCTGCAAAATTTCTGCCATTGAGTCCTTCCATGATGGAATGATGGCCAGAGTGGTGAAAACGAAGAGATAGTTGACCCCCCTCCCTGTTACCGATGAAATTGAACCAACAAGGTTGGATACACTCTTTCACATCCTTTAATGGGCTATGCTTATGGATGCACATCATGACATTAACAGAGGAGTATTTATCCAGTTCCGCACTGATGGAAAGCTGTTTAAAATGCAATGTTTCCATACTTGCACAAAAAGTGGCAGATTTACTCATTAAGCTTTTGTTTGCTGATGACTGGGCACTAGTTGCTCACTTGACTGATGACATTCAATTTAAAACTGATCACTTCACTTGTGTACTCTATAGTTTCGGTTTCAGAACTAGCTTAAAGAAAACTGAAGTGCTGGTCCAACCTGTAATGGGGGACGTGCATGTCTATATAGTTATTAAGATCAACAGTGCTCCTTCCAGATCCATGGAGAAGTTTTGCTACCTAGGGAATACGTGATCACAGAATGCCACAACTGATGTCCGAGGAGATTATTCATCGCAAAGCAAAAGCCAACTCTGCATTTGGAATACTGCACACTCCCTTTGGAATGGTAGGGGCCTCAAAATAAGCACTAAATTAAATGTCTATCAGGCTGTTGTACTTAGAATACTTCTATACAGGTGTGAGAGAGACAACATATTGCTGCCACATCAGGAAACTTGGTCAGTTCCATATGCGCTGCTGTCAGTCTGTTTGCAAGGTCAAATCATGGGACAGGATTCCCAGAATCAAAATCCTTAATCATTGTTGGATGGCTGACATTCAAAACACACCAACAAAAGCTCAGCTACTTTAGTCTGGGTTTCTCATTCATACCCAATGCTGTATTTCATGGTTAGCTAAAGTGAAGCACCCAGGTACAAATGATTGAAAGACACACTGAAGACAAACTTGAAAGCACGTCAGGTTGACCCCAGCAACTGGGAAGGAACAGCGCACAACAGAGCAAGTTGGCAGCAGATTTCTCACCTTCAACCAATCTGAAGACAGATATGTTAACACCTTATGTGAAACATGCAAACAGCACAAAGCAAGGATACAACAGCCTGCAACGATCATGGAGAATATTTGCTGTCCCATATGTAACCTTGCTTATGGTTCTCACATTGGTCTGACCTGACCTTGCACATATGTGTTCACTATAGTGTTTGCTGAATCCTCGTGCACAGGCATCAGTGTGAAAACTCTACCACCACCAGTTTACAGAAAAGTCTTTAGGTGGAGCTATGCGGATTTACACCAACTGTGGATTTATCTCCAGATTTAATCAAATTATACATAAGCATATGTGTGTATACCTCCTACATATATATATATATATATACACACACACACACACACATATAATGTCTGAAAGAATATATACAAACATTTACTCACACCCTTTATGTGAGATGGTAAGTTTCAGTACATCCTGCATGCCCACAATCAGCACCTTGGACAGAGGCTGTCCCACACCTCCTGAGACATCTGGAGGTAGATGCCAATTTTCACAGCTTTCAGCTAAGCTTTGACCATTTACACCAGCTGAGGATCTGCTCTCTGGTGAGCAGTGAGTTTCAAGAGTCCAGCTGTTAAAAGCTCACATCAGCTATGGGTCTGAACCAAAGCACATTGAAGTCAGTGGGAGCCTTTCACATCTCAAGAGCTGAAACCACCACATACAGTGCAGCCTTCTCTCTCAGCTAATTTTCACTGCACCATCCCATGCTCAGGATAAGCAGGACATAAGGAAGTTTAAATATGCAACTTCACTTTGTTAGGCATAGATTTATAGCTGGCAAGGAGGAAGCTGTCCTTCTTATCCATTTTGACTGCCTGGCACCCGACTGTCTGGTTTGTGATGGACTAAACCCCACAAAACATATTTCCTCTAACTTTTACCATGTATTTGGATCACAGAAATGGTTAAAATAGGCTGTGCTCTAGAAGAGGGAATTTAACTTGCATCCTTAGAGAAAAATCAGCTGTAAAACTGCCTATGTAAGCTGCAGAATTGCTAAAGCTCATACTCAAAGAGCTACTCCATTTCCTTTTAAAATAATATCATTGCCACTGGGTTCTTTGGGGCAAAATAGACTTAGTGCTAATGAGAGTGCTTTGGAAGTTCACAAGTATAATTTAATAAGCCATTCAGGGAGACAGTCACATCTACATCAAAGTGAAGGGAATGGAGGGATTTCTGGAATCATTGAATTGAATGGAAATATGAATAAACAGATTTCCTCCCTTTTATCAAAAAAGCTGCAAAGGTTTAATTTACATCCAGCCAACAAGCACTTGTCTTGTTCCAACTTCTTTTCTCCAATGGCTCTGGACAAATATTAGCCCTGGATTAGAGTCAAGGAACAGCACTGTTACACCGACCGCAATGCTTGAGCCTACAAATTCCATTTCTCCTGCCAGTTTTTGTTTTGTTTTTTGGCACGCTGTTTGCCACATGCACACAAAAGGTTATTGCTGAATGGACACACAGAAAAGTGTGCTGTATGAGAATAGATACGTAGTTTAAATAAAATATGGTCATTCTATAATGAGCCTTGCCTAGAGAATTTGGCAATTTTCCAGGGTGAAATTCACCGTTGTACAGAAAGCCAGCACAAAGTCACAATGAATCACTTAAATCCTATTTTGAGGGCTAAAATGGGTCTTAAGTTGAGCATGGGCCTCGTGCTGGTCCCACAGGACTGAATTTCACCCTAAAGGACTAATTCAAACTAAGCTGAAGATTTAATATCCTACAAGGTGTTGAATGCTGTTCAGTGATCTAATTTTTAAAATTCCTTCTGTACAAAACTTACACAAATATCAAAAGCACTGGCCCAGGGGAAAACCAACAATTCATTATTCACATGGAAGTAGAACCTAGGTGCCACCATGCTAGGCACTCTACAAACATAACAAAAAGGAGGTCCCTACCCCAAAGATCCGCACTGCCCTTCTAAAGCACCTTCCACGACAACTCCAACAAATATTAATCAATTAAGCCACTCAACATCCCTTTCAGAGGCAAGTAATACCAACATATGCTATATACTAGAAGAATACTATTTTTGAAATAGCTTGTGAGCCTTCTAGTAGCCCTCATGTTCTGTGTTGTAAAAATCTCCAGAAATAAATCAGAATAGCAGTATGTATGTAGGGAGGTCTGGCATATTTATGTGTAGGCAGAAAAAGGTATTACCCAACTGTGCCCATGTGGTTGTGTGGTTTGTTTTATTGAATAAAGACTCGAAAAACCCCATTTCACAGATGAGAAAACTGAGGCACACAAAGACTATTTCAACCATCTTAGGGTTCCTCCCTCAGTATTGCTCCACTCACACACTGAATCCTCTCTCCCCAGACAGTCATTCCCACTTCTTTTAGATCCATAACTGTTAACAAGCCACCTGTCAATGACTCAGCAAAAGCCACTTAACCCTTTCTTAGCAGGATCAACATCTCCTAAGAGGGACGGGTGCGTCAAGCAAACTCTGCCAGCCTGTTACAAGTAACTAAACCTTTCTACCATAGTTGAAAAATGAAAACACACTTATTTCATTGCAAAGGAATGAATGGGGGAGAGGAGAAAAACAATGCACAATGATATCATAGAATATCAGGGTTGGAAGGGACTCAGGAGGTCATCTAGTCCAACCCCCTGCTCAAAGCAGGACCAATCCCAATTTTTGCCCGAGATCCCTAAATGGCCCCCTCAAGGACTGAACTCACAACCCTGGGTTTAGCAGGCCAATGCTTATGATGTTATATATCAAATCAAGTCTATAATTATGTGATGGCAATTGCCAAATAATTTGCCACCTGCCCATTCTTAATCAAAGTAGAAATATTTCTGCACGCAAACCTTGACCTTAGAATTTCATATTTTTCATACGACAGTTTGTCTTTTAACTTACATTGTATCTTTATCTTCCCTTTCCATTCTATTTATACAGAACATATAATAGCTCTAGGTATTTTACAATTACAATATATATACACACACATACACACTAAAATTATATACATATAAACATACAGATACACACAAACTAAGACACCACACTGGTGAATGCAGTATAAATAGAGAAGATGGTGTTTAAAAGGATAGTATAATTAAGGTGTAATTTTGTACTTTTCCCCCATACATTTATCTTCCTTGGAAACCTTGCCATATGTACTTTTGAGCTACAGTAAAAAGGCTTTCCCACTCACCAAACTCAACATCCATAATCCATAACTGTTCCAGCATTAGCTTAGACACCTGGGGGATCAAGGTAAATCAAAGCTTACAAGAAGATTTTAACTCAGAAGTAAAATTTTGGAAATATTTACACAAGAGAACGTTTTAAAAAATTGCCAGAAGTCCACTCATTTAAAGCGAAGCCTGCTGGCAGGATTATCTCAGCGGCTGCACACACTTCGCAGACAGGAATTGCTTGAATAGTACTCCCTTGCAAGCTCTGGTCTCTCCAAGGGAGCAGTTCACTAAACTGAAGCTGCGATGTTCCACAGAAAGACTGAAAATCTCTCAAACACATTTCCATGAAAACTCTGGCTTCTGATTGAGGAATTTTTCAGTAATACATTTATATTTTCTTAATGCAACATGTTTCAGGGGAAAACACTAAATTGCTCTCAGTGGATCTGTGGCTTGTTGTTTTTTTTTTTGTTTTTTTTTTCCACTGCTCAGTGCCACTGCAGGTCATCTGCAGTAACAGAGAAAGGAATGTGTGTTCAGGGATTAGAGTAGAACCAACAGAGCCAGCATGCCTGGATTCCATTCCTGACTCTGTCACCTACTCATCTGGTGACTCTGGGATGTCACTTAAGGTGAGATTTTCAAAAGCATTCATAGAATATCAGGGTTTGAAGGGACCCCTGAAGGCCATCTAGTCCAACCCCCTGCTCGAAGCAGGACCAACTCCCAGTTAAATCATCCCAGCCAGGGCTTTGTCAAGCCTGACCTTAAAAACCTCTAAGGAAGGAGATTCTACCACCTCCCTAGGTAACGCATTCCAGTGTTTCACCACCCTCTTAGTGAAAAAGTTTTTCCTAATATCCAATCTAAACCTCCCCCACTGCAACTTGAGACCATTACTCCTCGTTCTGTCATCTGTTACCATTGAGAACAGTCTAGAGCCATCCTCTTTGGAACCCCCTTTCAGGTAGTTGAAAGCAGCTATCAAATCCCCCCTCATTCTTCTCTTCTGCAGGCTAAACAATCCCAGCTCCCTCAGCCTCTCCTCATAAGTCATGTGTTCTAGACCCCTAATCATTTTTGTTGCCCTTCGCTGGACTCTCTCCAATTTATCCACATCCTTCTTGTAGTGTGGGGCCCAAAACTGGACACAGTACTCCAGATGAGGCCTCACCAATGTTGAATAGAGGGGAACGATCACGTCCCTCGATCTGCTCGCTATGCCCCTACTTATACATCCCAAAATGCCATTGGCCTTCTTGGCAACAAGGGCACACTGCTGACTCATATCCAGCTTCTCGTCCACTGTCACCCCTAGGTCCTTTTCCGCAGAACTGCTGCCTTGCCATTCGGTCCCTAGTCTGTAGCCCCTAGCCCCATTCAGCAGCTCTGGGTTGTATCTACCCTCCTTGAAGCCAATGGGGGTTTTTATCGTTGACGTCTACCAAAACAGAGTTAATTTAGGCAAATGCTGAGTGACTTTGAAAATACCACCGCCACTATGTTTATAGTCATGCTTTTCTACATCTTGTGTTGAGAAGCTTAATTACTCCTCGGTTGTGAAAGGAACTAGACTGAGGCAAATTTTTATTAACTAAGGCATCTCAGCTCCAGAAATTATTTTCTCCTCCCCATCTTGATCTGACAGGCTCCCCACACTTGTTCACCTTCACAGCTATTGCAAATCTTGTCTGTTTTTTCAGAGGCAGTGTTCGAGAGGGTGGCTGGATGGAGTAATTGTTATGGTTGCTAACTCAGGATTAGCAGTTGTTCAGTGCTGACAAATGTATGGTTTATTTTAAGTACCCTTAGATCGACAGGCCCATTTATATAAATGTGAAAAAAAGTGGAGAATGTACAGGAATAGGATTTTTTTAAACAAATCTATCTTACGTTTTTCTGATATTTCAGATTTTTTCCTGCTTTGCTCAGTCTTAAATTTAAGCCCACAATCAAAAGTTTGTCCCTTTTCAATACTACCCACTTCTCTGTATCATCTTCCAAGGACCTTTACAAACATTAAAGTAACCTTCCTCATAGAATGAGTTGAATTTTTCCCAATGTCAATTTTTCAACAATATTTGGTCCAAAGGTCTAATTTCAAAAATACAGTTTTGAGGAAATTTTGTAATTTTTTTTTATTGGCAGGGGCACCTTTGAGCTGGTCAGAATTTTTCCATTTTGGAAACACTTTGCTAAAAGTTAGAGAAAAAGTCAGAATTTACTAAAAATGTAAAAAAATTCTCACCTTTACCATTTTTTTTTTAGCGGCTCTACTTCCACGCTCTTTACAAATGCTAATGAATTAAGCCTCACAGTGTCCCTTTGAGGTAGGTATCATCTTCCTGATTTTACAGATGGGAAAACTGAAATGCAAGAGAGATGAAGTAATTTGCCCAAGGTCACACAGGCAGTCTGTGGCACAGACAAGTATGGCACCCAGTCCTGTGCTTTACCCATAAACTCCCTATCACGCAGGTAGCTGCCCCCCAACCCACTCGCTCTCCATCCCTCCCCCTCCCTCGGGGCCCTTGAAGAGCTCACAGTACAAAGGTAATTCAAACAATTCCCACAAGAGGTCCCATTTGTTCAGACCTCAGGTGAA
The DNA here is from genome assembly GCF_965152235.1 of Eretmochelys imbricata. NCBI lineage: Eukaryota > Metazoa > Chordata > Testudines > Cheloniidae > Eretmochelys > Eretmochelys imbricata. The sequence goes on from NC_135597.1 coordinate 9,009,776, forward strand.
TACTGGCCTTCCAGGCCCCAAACGCTAATTCAGGCTCTCTCACAGAAGTCCAGAACAACATCAAGTCTTTCAAAAACAGAACACAAACTCACAGAGTCTTCATCCCACCTTCAGGGGGACAGAGCCCCACCTCCCTGGGGATTGTATTTCTGTTTCCCAGCACCACCTGCGTAGAGTTTGTCCCATTCCACCAGACTTTCCAGATGGTCCTTTGCAGTCTACCTTTTGTTTGGACAGAGTCTCTCCCAAGCTTCCTTGCCTGGGGAGTTTTCCTCACTCTCGCCTGCTTCTTGAGCTTTTCACCTGCTGACTCCTACCCTCCAGAAGCCCTCTTGCTCCCTCCCTGCAGTCTCTACAAACATAGCTGCAGTTTCCTGCACTTCCCCCTTTCATTGCAGCTTCTTGTTCCTTGTGTACTAGGACCACCTGATTACTCACAAGTGGGGCTCATCCTGTAATCAGGGTTGGATTAGCCCCAGATTCTCCAGCCCATAAAGGAAGCCACCCCGTTACATTCATCCTTGTGTTCACTGTGATAATGTTTGTACTGCCATAGTGCCCCTAATAGTGCTTGGGGCCCTACTGTGCTAGGCCCATCATGGAATATCTACATTAATATGCATTTTACAGTTTAATTTTAATGCATAGTTATAGAAGCTCACAACCAAAAGATGGTCCCTGCTCAGAAGATTTTACAATCTCAGCCTGTCAACGATCTCTCATTTTTGTGAATAAGATTTGCAGCAGTTTTTCCTCCCTGAATGCCAGTTCAGCATACCTGCTATTGTTGTCTCAGCAAGCATACAGGAATTACCTTAGGAAAGGAAGAAGTGGGTGATGTGGTTAACCAAAGTGAATAAACATGAACAGGAGGTGAACAGTTTTCAACATGATTGTGAAGGTAGCAAGTACCTTCGGAGGAGAAATCATTTTAATGGCAGGCAGATATGACCTGAGCTTTACGACATCGGTCAAGTATGTTGTATTGTGCTGTAAGGAAGATTATTATATTGCTACAGCCGCAACAGACACCAATGATTAATAACACCTCCTCTTTCCTTTCCCACACCCACCATTTTCTGTAATAGGTGTAGCTCATACAAGGAAATAAGCAGTCAAGACCCCAAATCTTGGAGCTAGGAGGTAGCCAGGGGTGAGAGATTTTAACTTTCTAGAACGAAGACTATATCCTTCCCCTTGACTCAGAGAGCTTGGTAACTGGATAATCCTGAAAGACCTGTGACAGCAATCTGGATGTGGTTTCTAGTACAGGAACAGCATTATGATCATCTCCTGCGGTAAGTGATGTGAAGAGTGTCTAAAAGAGATGTGTGGATGACGCTGAAAGAGATATGTGGCCTGGGAACTCCGCACAGGATAGCGAGTGACATCTGTATATCACTCTAAAGCCAGCGTCCGATTTCCCACTACCTTGCACAACATGCAAAGTGAAGGCAAGGTATCCCCATTCCGGTACCGTTTTATCTTTCCTTTGTACAGGCATATGTGACTAAGGGGGAGCAAGGTGATAAAGAAACAAGCCCAGTACTTGTAAGGGGATGATGGAAAGAAAGACTTACAGGAGATAATGTCATTCATGCCCATACTCCACCATGTCATTCATAATAGTATGTTTCTACTTGTATAGTACCTTTCCTCTGAGACCCCCTCAGTGTATCGACCTTGGACCTGATCCTGCAGTATCTCTGGGGGTGAAGCATGCAGTGCAACTGGAGGATTGGACCCACCAACTGATGTCCACACTATCTCTTGTGACATAGTGGTGTTGTACCTGTATATCAATTGGGTAAACTGAGGCAAATAGAGGTTGAAAGAAAGTTTTCTAAGCTATCCACAGATTTTGGATGGTTCTGTTTTTGGGTGCTCAGCTTTACACACTTGAGCACCTGAAGCTGGGTTCCCAAATTTTCAAACGTAGTGGTCACTTTAGAAAATTTGAGCCCCAGGTTCAAAGTAAGTCAATGGCTGATGGCAAAGTTGAGGGTAGATTGCAGGCATCCTGACTCCCACTCACCAGAAAACACTAACTCCCTACAGGGGAAAAAAAGCCATCTAGTCAATTGACTCAAAAGGCAATGATAGTGGAATGAATCCTTTGGAAAGGACTGAAAAGCATCACACCAAAACAACCTTTTGATTGCCAATCATCTAGATTCACTGTGGTATGAAATCGGGATAGTTTTGTGGTCATAAATAAATTATAGAATGAAACGCTTCAAGGCACCACTTATGATTTAAGTGATTTAAAACTTGTATGAAACCAAAAATCTTCTCCCTTCATTACTGAAAAATTAAGAGTGTCCCACTTTGAAATTTTGCAAGAGCTGAGACAGTTCTGAAAAGTTACAGAGTAGATAAAGTAAAAAAAAAAAAGGGGGGGGAGGGGGGAGGAGTGAGAGTGTGGAAAAAATGGAAAAGAAATGAACAACAAAGCCCAAACCCTGTTTCAAAACCAGAAAAGAAAAACATTTCAAATTCAAAAATTCCCATTGTAAAACAATGGCATTAATTGAAAACAACCTTTTCCCACAAAACAACTCAAATAATAATTTTCAGTGAAAGCCCATTTTTCATCAGGAATGTATTTTCAGGGAATAATTTCAACCCACTGTACAAAATAACCTCTTGCTACATTATAACCCCGGTTTGCAATATCAGGGCACTGGAATGCTGCATAATCAGGGGCCCCATTGGATTACTTGCTTATGTTTTCAAAAGGGTGAATCCCCCCACCTCAGACTGAGAAGGAGGCTTTGCGATGGGGAACTTTTCTGGAGTGCTAAGGGTAGGAAACAGTGGTGATTGGGACTGTTTCCATACCCCCGCCCCTTTTCGGGGTGGGTGGTGGGGGGAGGAAAATACCGATTTGTCAAAACCAAACCTGTGGGGAAACGTCTGTTTTGATGCAAACAATTTGGAAAAAAGTTTCACAACTGTTGAGGCATCCCATGTTGATATTTCTGAATAAAAAATATTTGTTTTTCTGGTTCAAAATGAGTTTTTGTTTAAAAAAATAATTAAAATGGTTAAAATTCAAATACTTTTTTTTAAAAAAAGGTTGAAATCAAACATTTTGATTGAACTGAACTCTCTCTTCCCCCTCCCAGGAGTTACCTAGGTAGGTGGTGGAATCTCCTTCTTTAGAAGTTTTTAAGGTCAGGCTTGACTAAGCCCTGGCTGGGATGATTTAATTGGGGATCGGTCCTGCTTTGAGCAGGGGGTGGGACGAGATGACCTCCCAAGGTCCCTTCCAACCCTGATATTCTATGATTCTATGATCAGTTTTCAAACATTTTAAAGATTTTGACTTTTTATCCTGATTTCAGATAGAAAAAGTTTTTGAAGTCTCAAAATGCCAGGATAGGAAAAACATTTCCGGCCCAGCTCGAATAGAAAACCTGCCCTCTATACCAGTGAGTAGCTGCAGGTCTGCTATAAAGCTGCTACCGCAGCATCCCATGAATTTGATGAATTTCTGTTCCACAGTCAGTAGGTCCAGACAGAGGTGGATGATCTGTCCTCTAACGCACCCTAGGCCTTTCTCCAAAGCCCAGCTCTAAACTCCACCAAGCTTGGAAGCGACGGCAGCTTCTACACATCTGGGCTATGTGCTGTGTAAAAGATACAGACCCCTCACATCCTTTGGAAGTGGAATCACTTCTACTTGCAGGGCAGGATTTATCCCCATAAGATTTTAATCTGCAGGAAACGCCCCCAAACTATCACATTTGCTCACTTTTGTATCTCACTGGAGAGATGGATACAAACAGCTTGAGTTCATCAGCAATGAAAACCTGCACTTTGATATTATCTATTTGCCCAGTCCTGCAAAACAGTTAAGTGTGTATTCAACTTTGATCAGGTGAGCAAACCTGTGCACATGCTCAGAGGGCGGCAGACAGAGGGCCTATCTCCCAAAATATTTATATGGCACTCACACTATAGTAACTGAACATCTTACAGGATTCAGTGATGGCTGCCATAGGGAAAAAAAAATCTAGGACAAATAGGTGTACTGTTGACCAGCTATTGGGGTTACAGAAAGAGTGGGGCCTATGCCACATTTTAGGACCCCAGAGACAGCATAGGAATGACCATGGTGCCTGTGTGTGTGTGTGTGTGTGTAATATATATAAATTTTATTTTACACACACACACACCGCCCACTATCCACTCCTCTTACCCCGCAATATGACTGAAAGTCCCTCATACTTTTCTGAACTGGTGACCATAGGTGCTCGACAGAAACTGTAGGAAATTGCCGTACACCACAGTTCTGATCTGATTTCCTCCCCTGTTCTCCCTCCTACACACATTTATTTTTAGAGTGAAGGGTATAACCCTTTGGAGAAGGAGACACTTTTATGCAGAAGACAGGACTGCTAGAGCATAAAGAATAAAGGTAATTACCCTACCAAGCACTGAAGTAAAGGTCTTGAAATTAATAGCTAGGCGCTGTGCTGCAGACATTTTTTAAAAAATATATAAACGAACTCAGGTCTGATGTGTATTTGAAAATGGCCCAAGTCTCATCAAAACAGTCAAGATTGTTATTAAAATGATCGAAATAATGGTGTAAAAAGCCTAATTCTCTCTCCTTGGCACCATTACAAAGATTTTTATGATTAGACAATTAAACAAGGCACAGAGCTTGCTAGAGACCATGCATTTTTACACACTACATTGTTCCCCAAAATTGCTTCTGATGATCCTTTTGACAGCTTGAAAGCATTCATAACAAAGTGCAGGTAAGCCACACACACGCACACTGCAAGTCTAGCTAATACTTTCCCTTCCTTTGGTGAGAACAAAGCAAGCCCAATAGCAAGCTGCAACTTAGTTTAAAAAAAAAAAAAACAATGTTATTACACTCAGTGGGATGAAACCCTTTACAAGGGCTTGACAGCTGAGAGAAATAATGTACATTAGCTCAAAGTAATGGAAATAATGAAAGGGGGGGAAACATTAGGAAGTCCTATTGCTGTGAGTAAAACTGAGCAGATGTGTGAGTAAGCTACTATGTATGTCAATAAGCTCATTCAGCCCCAGCTCCAAGCACACTGAGGTGATATAATGACTGCAGTGAAATATATTCCAAGTACCTAAAGAATTCTCACCACAGCAGAATGCTCTGCATTGCATTAAGCCTCATTATCAAAGCCAGTGGCCTAAAACACATACACCCACACCTCAGATTTGATTTTGGGATTCAAGTGATTTGTGCACTGGACAGTAAGGTCAGGCACAGCAATCAGGTCATAGAACAGGGATCTGACCATCCGTGGGTACGTCTACATTGCAATCATTGGGGTGTGATTGCATCTTTGATAGACATACCTGAGCTAACCGTAACCTAGCTAGCCCATGCTAGCACAGTGAAGGACAGGGTAGCCCCCCCCCAAGTAATTCACCAGGGTTCTAGGCAGGATTGGATAGCCCATGCTGCCATGGCTTCATTGCCACCAGTACCCAAGTTAGCTAGATTAAAACTAGTTTGGATATGTCTACACGAGCTGCAGTCAGACCCCCAGATTGCAATGTAGACATACTCTTTGATGCTGCATTCTCAATGCCAGGAGAAACACGGGCAAATCAGATGGTGCTCAGCAAAGGGCAATAAGTGATGGCGGCTGGAGAGATTTATAGATGAGAAAATTTTAAGAGTTTGTCCCCTCCCAGTCACAAGACACTTTCTCATCTCATGTCCTCATGGATATTCTGGCTACAGTCTGGGATAAGACACCTGAAGATATACTTTTTGGGAATATCCCTTTACCCCTATGGGAATGTGTCGGATGATCCAAATGATTTTCCAACTCTAACTTGTATTAGTCTCAATATGAGAATTTTAAGGGAACCTGCATACAAACATTTTGAACAAAATGCCTTTTATTATTTGCGGGACAGGGGTGGTGCGGGGCTGGACTGATTTTTAGTTCCCTCATTTTTTCACCACAAGAACAGATTTTTTTTTTAATCTCCAAATGACAAACCTTAATTTCAGATGAGTGTGAAGTGCTCCAGTTATCTTTCAGGTTGCAATTCAGCCCTAAGAGTTTATAGATCTCCGCCAGGTTCTTATTCATCCCCTGAATTCACACAATAGTCTCTTTGGGAATGGCATCAAAGCGAAAGATGTGTCCAAAACAAAATCTCTAAGTTCATCCATCCCTGAACTGGGAACTCAGATTTGCAATTTATCCTATATCTAAAATGGGACACAATTGTGGATCACAAAAGTCTGGAATTCTGGGGAAGAGCCTGAAAACTAACTCACTCATTGACTGTCCAATTATTAGGGCGTGTGCATCACTTTTTATGCTTAAAATCTGTAGAGTATTTGGAGCTCAGATACATTAGAGAGTGTTGCAATGTCACCGATAATTATGATTTAAAGGGAGAATATGCTGAAATAAGCGGCAGATGAATTTTTTAAAAACAGTATCTCAGGGAGGCAGTGTTATCACGTGAAAGGTCATCAGCAGATGTGGGGTCTATTTCTGGCTCTGCCACTGATCTGCTGGCTAACCTTGGGTAAAGTCACCTTATGGCCTTCGGCCTCGGTTTCCCTACCTGTAAAACAGGGATAATGGTACTGACTTTCCTTTGTAAAGTGCTCTGAGGTCTATGGAAGAAAGGAATGATGTAAACAATCATCATTATTATTAATGTAACTGGCCTCAATGATAATAAAAGTGTTATTAAAACTAAAATTAAAGAGAGAGTGATGATGGTAATACAGAAACCACATAATGAAAGAGCACAATTGTTTCTAATTACATTGTTTTCCTCAAATGCTTTCCAGATGGCATCACAGGGTCTAATACTATCAGACGTAGCCCAATCACTTCTTCTAAGCTAGCTTCAGCTAACAAGATTGGCATTTTGTTTCCTTGGGTATTGCTCTTGGAATGTAGAAACAAAGGAAGAAAACATGCTCCTGACCTTCACAGTTGTTAACAAAGGCATTAAGTAGCATTAAAATTATTTGTATAATGATAACACTAATGATTCCCACTAGCAAAGGTTTATTTGCCCTATTTAACTATTAATAACGCTGAATATTGTGTAAATGCACTAATGAATCAATATCTTAAACAATCACTGAGAAACGATGTGTCTTTTTTTTTAATCATTAGACCACAGGCATTCTCTAAGTCTACTGAAAATATAATACCAATTTGACTCTTTCTCAAATATTTATTAGAGACAGAGTCTCTGTTTATTAGAGACGGAGTCATAGAGTTTCCACCTAGAACGGACGTCTGTATCCAAGATGGGCGCATGGGTGTCTGTGTGTGTACACACTTACACTTGTTCACATTTATGATTTAGAGGGTGAAAGCTATAAAGGTTACATATACATACACAGCAAGGGTTTCAGATGACATTATGAGTTGAAGATTAAATAGTTTGCAATGCCACTGGAACTACAAAGAGGTTATAAAAATAATTTGGTGTTTCTTCTTGCACGTAATAAAAACTCTATACACTTCCCATCTATTAGATCAGAGCTACAAAACACAGCCCTCAAGTGGCATAATAGTTGTGGATAATGAGGCAGGGTGTCGATTAGGTAGCAATGGGATTTTTGCCATTTCACTGAGAGTCAAATCCTGCAGTTCTTAACTCAGGCAAATGTTCCACTGAGACAATTTGGCCAGAAACAAGAAAAGTGAGGCTAGCGTTTAACAAAGAGGACTGGTAACCAGGATTCCTGGGTTTTAGTCTCGATTCTGCCACTGACTCCTTATAGTTCTGTTTTTCAAAGATGCTGTCCACCTCCACATCCAATTAATCTGCAAGGGAGCTATGAGTGTTCAGTGCCCAAGATAATTACAGTTTATATAACTTTTGACAAGTAACTTCACTGCTCTGCTCCTGATTCAGAAAAGCACACTCAACTTTAAGCACCAGCCCTTAGATGTTCTCCTGAGCTGGGACCTCTGAGCCGCCATTTCCCATTCTAAAATTCATATACTAACACCTAAAGTACATCCCTGGGTTCAGATGGGAAGCCTATGTATATAAGGTATATTGGAATTGGAGAAGGTTCAGAAAAGGGCAACAAAAATGATTCGGGGTATGGAACGGCTTCCATATGAGGAGAGATTAATAAGACTGGAACTTTTCAGCTTGGAAAAGAGACGACCAAGGGGGGATATGATAGACGTCTATAAAATCACGACTGGTGTGAAGAAATTAAATAAGGAAGTATTATTTACTCCTTCTCATAACACAAGAACTAGGGCTCACCAAATGAAATTCATAGAATCATAGAATATCAGGGTTGGAAGGGACCTCAGGAGGTCATCTAGTCCAACCCCCTGCTGAAAGCAGGACCAATCCCCAATTAAATCATCCCAGCCAGGGCTTTGTCAAGCCTGACCTTAAAAACTTCTACGGAAGGAGATTCTACCACCTCCCTAGGTAACGCATTCCAGTGTTTCACCACACTCCTAGTGAAAAAGTTTTTCCTAATATCCAACCTAAACCTCCCCCACTGCAACTTGAGACCATTACTCCTTGTCCTGTCCTCTTCTACCACTGAGAATAGTCTAGAACCATCCTCTCTAGAACCACCTCTCAGGTAGTTGAAAGCAGCTATCAAATCCCCCCTCATTCTTCTCTTCTGCAGACTAAACAATCCCAGTTCCCTCAGCCTCTCCTCATAACTCATGTGTTCCAGACCCCTAATCATTTTTGTTGCCCTTCGCTGGACTCTTTCCAATTTATCCACATCCTTCTTGTAGTGTGGGGCCCAAAACTGGACACAGTACTCCAGATGAGGCCTCACCAATGTCAAATAGAGGGGGACGATCACGTCCCTCCATCTGCTCGCTATGCCCCTACTTATACATCCCAAAATACCATTGGCCTTCTTGGCAACAAGGGCACACTGCTGACTCATATCCAGCTTCTCGTCCACTGTCACCCCTAGGTCCTTTTCCGCAGAACTGCTGCCTAGCCATTCGGTCCCTAGTCTGTAGCTGTGCATTGGTTTCTTCCGTCCTAAGTGCAGGACCCTGCACTTATCCTTATTGAACCTCATCAGATTTCTTTTGGCCCAATCCTCCAATTTGTCTAGGTCCCTCTGTATCCTATCCCTGCCCTCCAGCGTATCTACCACTCCTCCTAGTTTAGTATCATCTGCAAATTTGCTGAGAGTGCAATCCACACCATCCTCCAGATCATTTATGAAGATATTGAACAAAACCGGCCCCAGGACCGACCCCTGGGGCACTCCACTTGACACCGGCTGCCAACTAGACATAGAGCCATTGATCACTACCCATTGAGCCCGACAATCTAGCCAGCTTTCTACCCACCTTATAGTGCATTCATCCAGCCCGTACTTCTTTAACTTGCTGACAAGAATACTGTGGGAGACCATGTCAAAAGCTTTGCTAAAGTCAACAAACAATACTTCCACTGCTTTCCCTTCATCCACGGAACCAGTAATCTCATCATAGAAGGCGATTAGATTAGTCAGGCATGACCTTCCCTTGGTGAATCCATGCTGACTGTTCCTGATCACTTTCCTCTCATGTAAGTGCTTCAGGATTGATTCTTTGAGGACCTGCTCCATGATTTTTCCAGGGACTGAGGTGAGGCTGACTGGCCTGTAGTTCCCAAGATCCTCCTTCTTCCCTTTTTTAAAGATTGGCACTACATTAGCCTTTTTCCAGTCATCCGGGACTTCCCTCGTTCGCCACGAGTTTTCAAAGATAATGGCCAATGGCTCTGCAATCACAGCCGCCAATTCCTTCAGCACTCTCGGATGCAACTCGTCCAGCCCCATGGACTTGTGCACGTCCAGCTTTTCTAAATAGTCCCTAACCACCTCTTTCTCCACAGAGGGCTGGCCATCTATTCCCCATGTTGTGATGCCCAGCGCAGCAGTCTGGGAGCTGACCTTGTTAGTGAAGACAGAGGCAAAAAAAGCATTGAGTACATTAGCTTTTTCCACATCCTCCGTCACGAGGTTGTCTCCCTCATTCATTAAGGGGCCCACACTTTCCTTGGCTTTCTTCTTGTTGCCCACATACCTGAAGAAACCCTTCTTGTTACTCTTAACATCTCTCGCTAGCTGCAGCTCCAGGTGCGATTTGGCCCTCCTGATTTCATTCCTACATGCCCGAGCAATATTTTTATACTCTTCCCTGGTCATATGTCCAATCTTCCACTTCTTGTAAGCTTCTTTTTTATGTTTAAGATCCGCTAGGATTTCGCCGTTAAGCCAAGCTGGTCGCCTGCCATATTTACTATTCTTTCTACACATCGGGATGGTTTGTCCCTGTAACCTCAACAGGGATTCCTTGAAATACAGCCAGCTCTCCTGGACTCCTTTCCCCTTCATGTTAGTCCCCCAGGGGATCCTACCCATCCGTTCCCTGAGGGAGTCAAAGTCTGCTTTTCTGAAGTCCAGGGTCCGTATCCTGCTGCTTACCTTTCTTCCCTGTGAAGGTCAAGACTATAACAGGGCTCAAAATGAACTAGATACGTTCATGGAGGATAGGTCCATCAATGGCTATTAGTCAGGATGGTCAGGGATGGTGTCCCTAGCCTCTGTTTGCCAGAAGCTGGAAATGGGATGACAGGGGATGGATCACTTGATGATCACCAGTTCTGTTCATTCCCTCTGGGGCTCCTGGCATTGGCCACTGTCGGAAGACAGGATACTGGGCTAGATGGACCTTTGGTCTGACCCAGTATGGACGTTCTTATTTAACTAACTACTGTTAGCAAAAGGCACTGAGGAAGATGCTGCAGAAGTTAAAGTTTGACATATAAAACTGTATTACACACTGAGCCAAAACGCTCTGCTGGGACTTTTTTTTCTTAAATGGGCAAATGTTCCCTCTCCTTGCACAGCCTATGCAAGAAATGATCGTAAGGGAAGTCCCTGTGATCAGCAGTTGTTTAACTCTCCCGTGTCCTATTGAGTATATTGTACAATATGGGTGCACTGAGCCCATGAATCAGAGGGAGCAACCTGAATCTAATTCAAGAAATATGCATTTGGAAATGGTGCCTTTTCCCAGAGATTGTGAAGCCCTACAATTTTAACATCTAGCCTTCGTTACATCTCAAAACATCCCTGTTAGGACCCAATCCAGGTCCAAATAAAGGACAATTGAATTCAATAGATGCAGAATTAGGCATGTTTTATTACGCCCATTTCTCTTATGATCCAGCTGAAGACATGAAAGGTTTTGTGCAAGGTAACACAAATCAGTGGCAGAGCTCAGTATTAAAGCTGGTCAAAAAAAAAAATCTGTCTTAACTGGTTATTTGATGGAATTTTTGTTTGTTTGTTCTGTGTGTGAAAAGTGTCCGCTTTCTGTAGAAAATTTCAGTATTTCTGAAACACCTGATTTCTTAAAACATCTAGAAAACCAGCATTTTGCAGGGTTTGGACAAAATATTTCCATTTTCAATATTTCAATTAAAAGTCAGAATTTTCTGCAGAAAATGCCAATGGAAAAAAGTTTTCTTTTGTCAAAATTTCCCCTGGAAACAAAACCATCTTTTCCAACCAGCTCTTCTCAGTATAGAAACCAGAAATCCTGATTCCAAGTATTTGCTCTCATCAAAAGACCAACTTCCGTTGTGGGCAGGGGAGACATCATGATACTTGAAAGGAATGTAATGACTACCGAAAGTGTGTGTGTTTGCAAAGGATTGCATTTCATTGCAGCCTTTTAATTTCCATAATTCTGTACCTATGAAGCTGTTGCAAAGGTACAATGGGTGCACTTGAAAATTTCAGTCTAGTTTTAGAGATATTTTAGGTTCTACTGATATTCCTTAGACATAAAATGGGAAACATTACAAGAACTAGTCAGTGACTAGGACTGGAATGAACTTTTTAAGTGCAATCACTATGATATATTATTTTCCATGTCATGAAAGGCTAAGATCAATTCATTTTTTAATACTGAAATAAGCTCAGTCTCTTCCTGCTAGACACATGCAAATGATTCACAAGTTATGCTGAGAAATCAATTTACTAGTATGTGCAAATATTGTAATTAAAACAACCTTCATTAAACATCAGAGTTGCGATTTTCAGAAGTGCTCAGCATTGGCTGAGCTCTGTTCTCACTGAAGTCAATGGTGAAATTCCTATTGACTTCACTGAGAGCAGCATTATGTCAATGTTAAATGCTTTTGAAAATCCCACCCTACAATTTCAAATCTCTGTACAATGGCCTGTGATAGGATTCTCTTCTCCACCCTTTGGACCACCACAAACAGGCTGGATGCTTTCCAGGTTTATAAGCACCAGTGTGTTATTTAAGTCCTCTCCATTCATTAGTGCAGCCTTGTGTAGCAACATGGACCTAAACTTCCCCCTTAGCCAACTCTCCAGAGAGGGGAAGGGAAAGATCTTCTCATTCTGAGATCCCTATATCCCCGACACCTGCTAGTCTTCCCCTTGCACGTCCCTCCTGTCTTTTAACTGTTCCCAGCTGATGGGTTGATTTCTCTCATTATCTCGTCAGACCCCTGCTTAATTAGCCGTTGAGCACCCATCTCCCAATAAAACCCACTCCAGAGGGAATAGTTAGTACTTTCATGACCAGAGTGCTGGGCCAGCTCTAGGCATCTAGCACTCTGTTACATGGCCAAATCCTCCAGTGGAGTAAATTGAAGCCACTCTATTGAAGTCAATGCCAATTTATACCGGCAGTGGATCTGGTCCAAAGCCCACAATTTTCATATGTGGGCATCTAAAGTGAGGCACTTAAGTGCCTGAATTTCAAAGATGCTGAGCATTCAGAGTTCCCATTGATTTCAGTGGCAACTGGGCCAGCTTGGCTGCTGTGGTGAGACAGTCAGAGATGAAATTACCTGGGGATTTGTGGGACAGCGATTGGAGTTTCTCATGGATTCTCAGCATCCACTACTTTGACTTCTCCTGCAGGACATTTCAATCAGTTCCACAGGCCCAGAGGAGTGAGCAGTGTATTAATCCACTGAAATCAAGGCCTTTACAGAGCCATAGATCTCTTGGGCTCATATGTTTCCTTCTAAGCATTTGTTGTTGTTTTCTTTTAAACACACTGGAAGTGATGGAGAATAAAACACAGGACCTTTAACTGAAAAACAGACAGGAAAAGACTGCTGTTAAAATATCAATAAAATCATATCAGGACTGTTTTGTGTTGTGCATCAAACACAGTGGAAGAGAAGTGGAGAGATACAAAGATGGTGTTTTCTCAGCCTTAGTGGAATTTATATTCCTGTCCCTTTAAAATTTAAAATACATGGCAGATAATAAAAGTGTCTTGTCTCATAAAAGACAGGAAATCAATGTAATTCAATAGAATTCAATCTGTTGGACAAAAATAATCCATTTAAATAGCCACAGTCATTTATACTGCAGTGTGTACATATAACACTCAAGGCAAGCAACGGTAAACAATGATTTATGTTGCTGAATATTTAACATCTTCAATTGGAAAGCTGGGATATTTACCTTTTGAACGTACATTAGGTGTCAAGACACGGTCACACATAAATCTGTTCAAACCAAACCTAAAACAGAGCCCCAACATAAATATACAACGCAATTAGAGAGAAATGGTCACCTCGATATTGCTGTACTAATGAGAACTCTCTCTATAAAATGACTATATTCATTTAATTAAAAAGCCCATTATAGATCCCATTCAAAATGCTGTTCGTTGAACACTTCTGAATAAATCTAATTTGTTTTAGTGGGATGTTTAGGGATGTCGTTTGTATTTGTACGAACAGGTCCTGAACCACCAGGCTTTTGGGAAATATAATCAGTTTCTCACTGAGTTTTTTTGATGATAGATGGCTGCTAAAATTTGAAACAGAGAGATTGTTTTCTAAAATACTCAGTTCTCCTTCAGTGAGACCACAACATACACCACACCCAGTCACTCCCGCATGTACACAAGCAGCCTGTGAACTGAGCAAGCCACAGGTAAGGAAGGAGGTGAGAGAAAGATATTTTAAATATGTGTCAATGCGTACGTTGTCTTCACTGCAAAAGAGGTGTGTGCGCGCTTTTGCACAGGGAGTGTGTTACTGTGGGATAAGTAACATACCTTAGCTACCCCACAGTTATATCCTAGGGGGAGACAAGGCACTAGTTTGTACCATGAGGAAAATAGGTAAGGGGAGTGGTACAATGTTGACCTTGCCTACCTACCTCATGGTAAACCCTACAGAGCCTTGTCCTCACTAGGATTTTACAGCAGGATAACTGGCATGTGTTAGATTTCCGATAGTAAAAAAAAAAAAACCCACCACGACTCTTTGGGGGCAGTGAAGACAAAGCCTTAGATATTACTGTACAGATAGAGGGAAAGAAACCATGAATTGTATTTTGTAAGATGCAGCTGTGGGTCCACATAGTCCATTCTGAGTAAGGGCAGGGTTATCTGTTTGGTAAAATGGGAAAAGGTTGCTAGAAGAGACCAAGGAGTGGTTTTGTTGAATGCAGAGTGTAACGTCATGGAAAAAACAAGCACACAAATGTACAAAATTCAGTTGCCGGTTTTACTATGCAGCAACAAATGTGTTTCTTTCATATATATATAAATTCTAGTATTAAGATGAACTAGAAGTTACTTCACAGCAGTGTTGTGAGAGAAAAGACATTCAAAGATTGTGAGGCATTCAGATACTACATGAGGGCCATATAAAAATACAGATATGTACTCTGAAATTAACAGATGGAAGAGACCTATTAGGGCACATATCTAATCAATGAATCTGACCCACCACTGCATTACTTTCATTTTATGTTGATGTAATCTAGGGTGACCAGAGGTCCCGATTTTATAGGGACAGTCCCGATATTTGGGGCTTTTTCTTTTATAGGCTCCTATTACCCCACACCTCCTGTCTCGATTTTTCACACTTGTTATCTGGTCACCCTAATGTAATCACATTGATTTCAATGGAATTCCACTGTTGGAAAAGTGGAGTAATGCAGCAATCATTCAGGTCCTGCCTCTCTTCCCACATAAGACTGTGCCCCCTGCAGTGCACTTTCTAAAATTCAATTGTTATTTACTAACAAAAGTTAAATGGTCTGTTTCTCAAAAGTGCTGAACACCCACAACTCAAAGTGAAGTCAACGTGAGCTACGAGTGGTCAGCATCTTGGATGACAACAAAGAAGAAGGATGATCTTGAGATCAAGGAGGTGAGGGGAGAACTCAACTCAATGTCAAGATCTGCCACAGACTTCCCCTGTGACCTTGGGCAAGTCATCACTCTCTGTCCCAGTCCTCCAGTCATAAAATTAGGATAACACCACTTCCCCTTCCTTCCGTTATTCATCTCTCCTGTCTGTCTAGATTATAAACTCTTTGGGATCCAGCACTGTCTCTTGCTGTGGGTTCCCATTGTACTAAACACACAATCCTGTTGGGGTCTCAAGGTGCTGTAGTCATAAAAAAGAAGAGTTGCTGTATGTGGGAAAGGTGCACTGAGCTCCAAGGTTAAATCCTGATTCCAAACATAAAATTGGGAGATACACATCAGAACATTTGACTTACTTATGTGACTGTTAATTTTAAGACTCAAAATTTTAAACAAATTTTTAAAATCTCTTACGCTCTTCTCACAGAGATAGTCTTTCTCATGCATATTTACTGCTAACCAAGGCATGTCATGCCGACGACTTTCATTCCAGATCTTGACTACAATTAAAATTTAGTGCACCGGAGACAAATGATCGAGTGCCGCGAATGCTTATGCTCCATACAATCCCAGTGAAATTAACAGGACTGTGTAGCATGCAGGCGAAATTTGGCCCAGAATAAGTAAGAAGAAAGCACATATGCTACTTTTATTGCAGAGTTTCAGAGTAACAGCCGTGTTAGTCTGTATTCGCAAAAAGAAAAGGAGGACTTGTGAGTACAGCTCACTTCATCGGATGATGATGATTCATCGATGAAGTGAGCTGTAGCTCACGAAAGCTTATGCTCAAATAAATTGGTTAGTCTCTAAGGTGCCACAAGTACTCCTTTTCTTATTGCAGAGTATGCATCATGCCTTTGTGCCTCCAGGCACAGATGAGAGACAGCAAGAACAGGCCAGAAAGAAGCACAGGCTTTCACCAAACCTCCATTTGTCCTTTAGTACTTTCAGTAATCTATCCCATTCTGCAACATTATTAGCTTCCACAGACTCTGGGAAATCAAGGAAGGGTAAAAGAACCAGTAGATCATCTGGTCTATTTTCCAGTGAATGCAAGTTTGTTCCATACTATATGTTCCGAAGTGTTTTGACTATTCTAACGAAATAACTTAGGTTTTGTATTGTCACCCATTACCATAGTATCTGAGGACCTTCCACATAAAATAGGTTGGCAATAGTGAGATCATTCGTGGCCTCAGTCATAGTGTCTCTTGGCTTTTTTCCTTGTGTGGTTGCAGAAAGATCTGCTTGGGTTAAAGGTCAGAGTCTAGATTTGTCTGATTTCTTCTGGAGGTTCATTTAACAGCCAAATCCCCTGTCCACTAAATTAATGAAGATCAAAGGCATCATATTCCACCATATTGGTGTGAAATATTTTATGCAGCTAGTACCAACAATCCCTGTGACCTTGATTTCCTATAGTGTAAATTATTTGCCTTTACTTGAGTGATAGGATTTTATGTTGTTGGAGCTGGAGACTTTGAGGTCCATCTCTGCTCTCACCATGAAACAGAATGCAATGTGTGGGACAGCTATGTGCTTCTAGGTGGCCAGAGATTTGTTACAACCTAGAGAGGGGTTGTTTGTCTAATTTTGCAGAAAGTCCCAGATTTGGTTGACTGATTGTGAGGTGATTCTCCATATCCATTCAGTCCTTGGCTACTCCGAAAGCACCGCTTAGTTTCAATGTGGAACTGAACTAGGATGGCCAGCTAACATCACAGAGGTTACCTAATCAATTTGAATAACTACCAATAGAGCCCATTTTTGCAAACACGACTGAATGGCACCAATGGGTCTACTTGTGGAAGTAGGTGCTACGTCCAATGGCAAGTGTTTTCAATTGGGCCCCTAGATTCAAATGTGTAGCCTACAGGTGAAAGGATTCATAGTTCATTTCCCTTTTCATTCCCCACAGCACATCATGAGTTGATGGAGGCTTAATAGCGTGAGCTGGTAAGAGAGGCAACACACCGTAGAAATTTAGTATTTGTTAATTTCCTCTGAGAAACAAATAAATAGAAATAAACAAGATTCTTAGAAATCTTGAGTTTAAATTGTGCAGTTTTCACATTAAAAACATTATCTGGTTAACATATCCATTACGTGTGCACAGCACTAATTTACATGAGTGTGTGTGTGTGGGGGGGGGGACATCATAACTTGGGTAGGAACTATTCCATTAAATTAAGGATATTGACATTAACGCATGTCCTAAATAGATATTTCAATTAACAAAGGAACATACTCAAATTAGAAAGCACATCTCTTATGTTTTATGAAGCACCACACAGAACTAAAAGCTTAATTTATTACAGTACTACATTCAGTCTATACAGCTACTGTGCTCCAAAAGCAGGGAATATCTACAATCCAAATTTCACAGATGATCAGGAGAATTTAATCTGAGACTCAACAAACAGTAACAACTTCTGGCCAGTTTCAAATGGCAACATAGATTTAGAAGGCTTAGATAATTATTACTCATCTCCTGAGCACATCTGCATCCTTCCCCCTATGCTCTCAGTTACAAATTTAGACTCTGTTTTAGGAAAGTACCCATACCCGGGAAATCATTTAAACATACGCTTAACCTTAAGCAAAGCTTTTAAGTTTCACTGAAGTCATATATTTAATGAAGTGCTGTCCTGGATAAGGATGGACTTCAGTATGAGATTACGTGTTTTCCTGAATCAGGGCCTTAAATGGTGCTGTGAAAAACAGTGGTCCTGATTCTGATTTTACAGGGACACAACTCATTCTATTACCGTGCCTGTTCTTCATGGGCTAATTTATAGCTTTGCCACAATCTCTGAGCAAAGGGCAGCGTGCCGTTGTGCTGCTCCGGGAGCAAAATGGGAAACAGACTGTGACTCAGTAAGCAGCAATCTGGTCCATGTTTTCCTCCATGCTCCAGGAAAGATGCAAGTCATTTGTGAAGACAAGTGCAGAGAGTACCTCCACCATGAGGAGGTGCTGTTTCTTTATCTTGGTGTTAAATTGCTGACGTGGTTCACTGGTGGAAGGAGATGGCTACGTGGAAGTTAATTCCTGCCTGTGTATGCATTTGCATTACAGAACTATGGTATTTTGGCAAATCAATCAGTGTCACAAATCAGTTAGTTTCACTCACATGGAACAGGTGAAAGGGAAAGTTATTTTACAATATCAATAAAACTAATCCTCAGCCGTTGGTTAACATATATGAGGGGTATCTTGCCTTCAAGTGGTTGCTGATAATTAGATTTTTCTGTATAGCACCATGAGCTTAATTTACAATCTCTTCTGTTTTCTGCTCCAAAGTCAGGTTTTAAGTAATACCAAGTACTAAATCTTGCCTTGTGCTGAGAGTTGGCCGCCTAAATGCCTGTGATGCCTTTGAAAATCACCCCAAAGCCCCGTGTGTATTAGGATGAAAATTTGTATTTTTAAAAATGTATTAGCAGGTGAAGCTTGTTATCCTGGCCTGGACAGGCCCTTTGATTGAAAGCTCTTTAGGAACGGGACTGTGTTTTTTTACCCCTCGCACAATGGGGCCCCAGTCTCAGCTGGGCCCACTGGTTGCTGGTGTAATCCAAAAACATTGGGTCTCCGTGTGCGTGTGCGTACATGACCTTTTCGTTGCGCCGCCGGCAAAAATCGTAGCAACAGATTTCACCAGCTGGAATTGTCATCGAATCCACATTTTTTTAAAGACAATGTCTGCCGAAAGAAAAATGCTGAACTCACAAACGCAAGCATTCGCAGCGGAAACCTGATTCGAAGGCTCCGTCTACCCGACGAGCTAGGGGTTTGATCCCCAGGGTGTGCGCACGACCTCACGACAGCTCGGTGTGACAGGGCGTGAGTATCAATGGCAGCGCAGCTGGGGGAACATCGATGGAGGAAGCTGTGGCACTCCTTAGCCAGGCCAAGTCCAAACCCGCCTGAACCCCGAGGAGACCTGCTTGGCCAGGCTAAGCCCTGGTGCTGATGCCCCTACTACCACAGCTACGCTGTGAATTTATACTCACCCTAGCTCAGCGAAAGCTAGTGCATGTGCGTGTGTACAAGCTGAGAATCACGCCGCTTGCTCCTTGAGTAGATGGAGCTCAAGAGTATGTCTACACTGCAAACACGAGGTGTGACGGTAGCTAACACAGACATGCCTGCACTAGCTTTAATCTTACTAGCTCGGGCATGACAACACCATATGCTTCAGAGCAGGCTGACTACCTGAGTGATTACTTGGGGTTCCATGCAGGCCTGTGCTATTGTGGCTTCCCTGATATTAGTACCCAAGGGAGCTAGATTAAAACCAGCTTCGGTACGTCTCCATGAGCTCCAGTCATGCTCCACAACTGAAGTGCAGATGTACCCGACGAGCCACGTTTGTTCAAATAGTGAACAGAATCAATACTAAATGATTCCTGACCATTTTGGTTACATGTAACAAATGGCTTGTGAACGAACTACAGACTGGAGCTAATGGGGGGGCTGTATACATTTGAGGAAGTCACAGACAATGTGCAAACAGAAAAAAAGGAAGCTAAATATATAATTGGCTATGAATTTTCCCATTAAATTCTAGTAATAATAACCTAACCAAAATACAGGTAAGGATAAAGAAACAACTCCTAACCACTCCTGTCTTCTGGACATCTATATAATATCAATAATTACATGGGAGCATTTCCCCATGAGCAAAATGTTTCTCGTTAGGTGTTAGAACATCTGTTCTGACTTTGTGGCTTCTTTTCCAGGAGGTTCAATGATTGGAAACCATATAGTCAATCAAGAGTGACTCTAACAAGTCAAAATTAGCATGTGTCAATGGGTTTTGACAGGAAACTATTATCTCCATTATATAAAACGCATGATTTTATAAGACTATTCGTTGGTATACCATTACGCTACAATGACATTAGGATTCCAATCACCTTGGATATTGCTGTGAATACCCCTTAAACTGCTAGTTGAGTTAAAAGGGAGCGCGTAGCAAGAAGAGCAGCACTGAGCCCTTAAATAGCAGTGATTGACATGTCTAGCACCCTTCCTCCAAAGATCACACAGCACTCAGCAAAGCAGATGTAGAATGGGCTCCAAGGAACATTACTTATAGGGTGGAAGGCAGCAGTAGCTCAACAGAGCATGGTAACACAGTGCAATGGTTTAGGACAGGAAGTGAAAAGCACTGCTTCCATCTTAAAATACAAGGAGGGACTTCAGTGAGGAAGGATGTAAATGGCTCTTGTTGGAATCTGAGCGTGATTTTGCATTTAGCACCCTATTGTGGAGAAAATTGCCATAAGGTCGTAACAAGGACAAGTGCTCAGGGATATTCATTTCATATCTATGCCCCTTAAAACCTTGCTGGGGTGCTGCTTCAACAGACTGCTGATGGAGAAAAAAAGAGAGCCACTCTAGCAAATGAGCCAGCTCTTCCTACAACTCAGTGACAATTTCTCCAAACTGCCAAAACATTAAGGACCTATCTACTGCGGCTTTTCCACATTTGTGTAGCTACATCAGTGCAATCCCCTGTTGGAGAGGCAATGTGCTGGTGTAAGAAAGGGGGTGTTGGATTGGTGCAAGGCCCACTTTGCACTGGTGCAATGCAATTACATTAGAGGTTTGCACTGGCGTAACCACATCAATGTAGTTACATGGGTGCCAACTTCCCTAGCTTAGACAAGCTCTAACACATACCAGTTAGAATTCCCTCATCTTGACTTATCATAGAATCATAGAATATCAGGGTTGGAAGGGACCCCTGAAGGTCATCTAGTCCAACCCCCCGCTCGAAGCAGGACCAATTCCCAGTTAAATCATCCCAGCCAGGGCTTTGTCAAGCCTGACCTTAAAAACCTCTAAGGAAGGAGATTCTACCACCTCCCTAGGTAACGCATTCCAGTGTTTCACCACCCTCTTAGTGAAAAAGTTTTTCCTAATATCCAATCTAAACCTCCCCCACTGCAACTTATCTTTGAGTTGGCAAAACTTTCCCATACCTCTTAGTAGGGCAGCTCATGGATACCACAGTGATGGGTGCATTAGACATGCCAAATTCTCTTGCAACCCCTAGCCCACAGGAAATATTGCATTAAACATGACCTCCCATCCTTGTTTATGACATCCCCACCCCGCAGCAGTCAAAGCCCACATGATACTGCTATTGCAAGCTTCATCTAACAATTATAATCCTCACCTCTATGACTGGTCAATGGTCATTATTCCTACTTTAAATAGCTGAATAGCAATGGCAATTATCCAATGAGAGCTGTCACCTTAATCAGCCAGAGAGGACGACAATTTCCTTTCAATGGGACATTAATTTCAGACTAGCTAAAACAAAACCTTTTAGCAGCGTAATGCAAGAAGGGGGAAAGAACACCACGGATGTCTCTGTAAATCCAAGCAGCTGTGGATAAGGAATAAAAAAGGGCTATCTTGAGAGGCAGCAGAGATTGAATTTATCCTACATGTAAGAGAATAATCAATAATGGATAGATTATGTGTCAGGTCTTGTCTTGTATCTGGGATTAAGTCCATATCCAAGATACAGCCATTATGTATTCTTCATAGTGTTTTGCTTGGTAATTAAATAAATAAACGAACAGAGAAGGTCAACAATTTACACTTGCAAAAGAGAAGGTGTGTATGCACAGCAGAGAGATAATCCAGATTAAAATGGCAAATCCACCAAGAGCATTTTAAAGGAATCCCTCTACTGTTGATATCCTTATGGAAAAGTCCTATCAAATTTAATAAATTCATCTCTCTATTGGCTGGGATTTCCAGAGGATCTTAATGGAGTTGGGTGCCCAAATCCCACTGAAAGTCAATGGGAGATTGGGTCCCTATCTCTTAAACGCCTCTGAAAATCCCAGTCGTAAATGTTAGGAACCATCTCATGTGATGGACAGTTACATCCCTGCTATACAATTTGATAGAAAGGTTCAAGAAAGTTGTGGAAAAGATCTTGTTCTGTGTAGATGTTTAAAGTGCCTTATATTGGACACGAATACATGTTTATGAAATCCTATTTAATTCTACAGGAGTTTTCCATAGTGGGTTTCTCCCATCCATTTGCACAAAGAAGATTTGAGAACTAGTTCAGCATTGGCCTTCATATGAAGGAAGTTTAGTTTTACTTAAGACAAATAGATAAAGCTACCTGCATGTCTGCAATTTGCCAATCTACGGAATAAAATCTTATTTACTATCTAAGGCAATTGGCAAGTTTTAAAGGGCCATCAGTGTAGCTACTGAGAGACCATATCAACAAGTTTATTCTACAGTCATTGCTATAGATGTCTTTACTTGAATGTGAAACCATCTGGCTGAAAATTCACTCAAAATATTTTCAGACTTGAGGCAAGTTAATAGTGGGAAACACATAAGAACATAAGAATAGTCTGACCCAGTATGGCCAAAGGTCCATCTAGCAGAACAGGTAATCATCAAGTGATCCATTCCCTGTTGCCTATTCCCAGCTTCTGGCCAAAGAGACTGGGAACACCATCACTTCCCATCCAGTCTAATAGCTATTGATGGGCCAATCCTCCAGGAATGTATCTAGCTCTTTCTTGAGCCCTGTTATAATCTTGGCCTTCACAACATCCTCTGTCAAAGACTTCCACAGGTTGACTGTGTGTTCTGTGAAGAAATACGTACTTTTGTTTGTTGTAAAGCTGCTGCCTATTAATTTCATTTGGTGACCCCCAATTATTGTGTTATGAGAAGGAGTAAATGACACTTCCTTATTTACTTTGCTTATTCATACCAGTCACGATTTTATAGAGCACTATCATATCTCCCCTTAGTCATCTCTTTTCCAAGATGAAAAGTCCCAGTCTTATTAATCTCTCCTCAAAAGTCCTGCAAGATTTAACAACAGATGATAACATTTTCTATACGTTGTTCGAACCATCCTATGCTGTATAATTTAATAGAGAATTGTATCCCTGACACAGAATTCTACAGCATGGTTCAATAAATGAGATCACTCACTACCAAAATCTGAAGAATTCTGTGTAAACTCAAAAGCTTGTCTCTGTCACCAACAGAAGTTGGTCCAATAAAAGATATTTCCCTCAGCCACCTGGTCTCTCTATTAAAATCTGAACATTCAAGGACCATTTCTATAGAAGCCTACTGGTTTCATCCCTGTTGAGTTTATCAGAGGAGCACGGCTGTTCAAAATAATCTGTATAATTATTTTTTGCGGATTTAAAAAAAAAGCATGAATATAGGGGGGAAATAACTTCAGTGACTCTTCTTATACAGCATCTGTACAAACAGCATTGCTTTACTGTCTCCTAATGAATGTTGAAAGTTCAAAAGATCTGGAAATGTAGCATGATTGACACAGACACAAAAATATGAATTTTTAACTCTATCATTATATCTGTCTTCCTTTAAGAAACAGAATCATGGAAATCTACCACAGAAATTGATAAGAAGATCAACTCATGCCAAAGGAAATTCCTGTGGATGATATTCAGAGTCCATTGGAAAGAGTTTCTTTCAACATCAGGCATTTTATGTAGATCAAACTAATCTAAAGCATCAAATATGGTAAGATGACAATGGTGGACACATTTAGGATACGCTTCAAAGATGCCATGAATACAGTGTCCACAGCAAAAGATAACACGGGCACCACCTAGAAAGAGGGCAACGTAGGGAAACATTAAGCAGAACAACAGAGAAGCCAAGTCCATCAACATGACACTCAGAAGCCTGGACAGACTAGCACAAGACTGAGAGAAAAGGTGAAAACTGGCAGATGCCCTATGTACCTGAGTATGCAAGAGGGTTAAGAAAAGAGAGTGAATGAATGTTGATTCCAGAAGAGATTAATATTATGTATGGGCACAGGTGTTTACTTGTATCATAGGATTTGCCTTTGTTACTATAGCAAAATAGCACTTTAAAAGATATTAGAAAGGATGGCAAGAGGACAGGATTAAGCAATAATGAGGAAGGAATCCTGATATTAAAAATATTATACTGCTTCAGCTATTGTAAAGTCAAATAAAAGTTTCTAGGTAAGAATTAAAGGGGTTATAGATTTTTTATGCTTATGCTTCCTCATTCATACTTCTTGCTCTGAAATTATGTAGAGGAGTGTGGTCTCGTGGTGAGAGAACACTTCGTCTTCAGAACTTCTGGGTTCTAGTCCCTTTTCTGCCAATGACTCATTGCTGTGTGATTTAGTGCATGTCTCATAACCTCCCAGTGCCTCACTTTTCCTAATGCAGATTATTCTCTTTCTTTCTTTTCTATTGTTTCTTTCTTTCTTTCTTTCTAATCAAAAATGATTAGGGGACTAGAACACATGATTTATGAGGAGAGGCTGAGGGAACTGGGATTGTTTAGTCTGCGGAAGAGAAGAATGAGGTGGGATTTGATAGCTGCTTTCAACTACCTGAAACGGGGTTCCAAAGAGGATGGATCTAGACTGTTCTCAGTGGTACCAGATGACAGAGCAAGGTGTAATGGTCTCAAGTTGCAGTGGGGGAAGTGTAGGTTGGATATTAGGAAAAACTTTTTCACTAGGAGGGTGGTGAAGCACTGGAATGGGTTACCTAGGGAGGTGGTGGAATCTCCATCCTTAGAAGTTTTTAAGGTCAGGCTTGACAAAGCCCTGGCTGGGATGATTTAGTTGGGGATTGGTCCTGCTTTGAGCAGGGGGTTGGACTAGATGACCTCCTGAGGTTCCTTCCAACCCTGATATTCTATGATTCTTTATTGGTATTGGCATAGCATCTAGGCGCCCCAGTCATGGACTAGGAGACTGTACAAACACCAAACAAAAATATGGTCCTTGCCTCCAAAGAGCTTGCAATATAAGTATGATAATATGAAAGCCTCACAAGACACTTGAGTGGTCCTTGAGTGTAATTAACTTATTAACATATTCAGAGTGCAATGAAATAGTCACGAAAGAAGTGCTAATTATTATTAACCAGTCTGCAAATGGCAATTTAAATAATACACTTCCAATTTTCATTCAGTTTGTCTATCCTACTAACATTAAGGTCTTTGCTAATTCTTTTTCAACGTCTGTGATGCTATCTCTAACATAGGATATTTTAATTCAGAATAATCACAACATAAAAAACTCTCAAGGTCTATGGTGTCTGACAACTAAAGAACTCACTCCATTGGTCTGAAGAAAACAGAGCAAAATATGTCACTGTGATAAGAGCGGGAGAATGGTCTAGAGGATTCAGATTTAGGAGACCTGGGTTTAATATCTGGTTTTGTTACTGACTTTCTACATCACCTTGGGCAAGTCACTTAGTCTACCATGTGTCTCAGGATAACAATTCCATATCTTATAGAGGTGCTTTGAGGGATCCAGTCCATTAATGATTTGAGGAAAATCAGATACTATGGTGATGAGGACTCTAAGTACCTACACAGATGACTTGACTCTATGGGGGGTGTTCCCCTTTCAGAGTCCAGCCCAACTTCTGAAGTCAATGGGAATGTTTAAATGGCTGTTGGATTGGGCCCAGTCTCTGCTGGGAAGAATTAATTCTACACAGATGACTCATCCTCAGATACACTACATTCAGCAACTTTGGCCTTTTCTTGCCCAGCCATTATGAATTGAGTCTGTAGCCTCCAGCATCTTAAGTTATAATGCTATTTTGTGAAACACAACCTGTTGCTTGAAGCATACGGACCCTCCAAAGCACACGTGAATAATGCCTTTTCATAGCCATCTGTTTCTTCTTCTTCAAATGGCAAAAAGTCCATAAGTTGGAAAGGTTGCCACCCCGTGATCATTCAATCTATGGGAGCCAGACAGGCTACACGGAGTTTAATGATTTCTCCATTCAGGAGCAAGCAGAGATCTTAAAGGGTTATTAGCAGATAAGATAAGTCTCTTATCTTGGATAAGAGTCAATGGATTCTTAAGGTGTAAACCTGATGTCCGTCAACTCTGTACAAGGTGATGGAATCTGTTTTTTCCGAGGGTGTGATATGTGGCTTTGTCTTCATTGCTATTAAATTCTTAATACTTTCCTCGTATAATGCTGTTTCAAGAAGAAGCTGAGACATGGAAGCATTATTGCCTAAGGCAACTTCACTACCGAGCTAGTTCTTTTAAGCCCCATCTACAGTAGGCAAATGACCTATTGTATTCTGTGTAGGTTCTTATACCACCCTCATCACCATTGTATCTGAGCATCTTCCAATTGCACATTAAGTGACATGACTAATATCTGTTACATAAAGTGTGCTCTCTCTCTCACCTTCTCCTCTGCGGGAGAATTGTATGTGAAGAGTAGGGGTTTGATTTGGTAGGGATTTGTGTTGGTTTTCTAAATAGACACGTGTTTATATGAGGGAAGGCAGGTTGCAGAAGTTTCCCTTGCACCTGGAATGGACGGTGGGGAGATTTGTTATAGTCCTTAGCTGCTGTGGGAGTTAGGTCCACAGCCTCAGACCAGGCGCTGAGAAAGCTCTGTCTCCTGCAGAGATGAGTTTTACCCTCCTGTGATCTGCAACAGGTGTCAGGCATGGGCCACCCCTGAATCTCTATGCATTTGGGTGAGGATGGTTTTGCTGCTGGTATAGACAGAGCCAAACTGTTTTACAGCTGCTAGAGACAGCATGGCAGATACCTGGTGAGAAGAGGAGATCTAAGACTGTTGGGGAGATTCTCAAAGCAGCTTACGGGACTTATATACAAATATTTAATCAAAGTTAGTGAAAACATTCTAAATTCCCTACAATGCTTTGGATAGCTCAGTCTCCTTCTCTAGCAGAGATCTGAAAAAGGAGCTGTTGCACCCAGACGATCATGTTTATCAGCCGCAAGGCAGCTCTGAGCTCCCTTTGCCTGCACCTCTGTTTCTGTGCCAAGCGCAGGGTTGTAGCAAGAGAGAACCCACCCTCCAATCTCTCTTAATTCCCTTGTCTTCACAGAGCATCTCAAACTCTGTCTGTAGCAGGTGTTGACTCTGTCTACAATAGCAGGTAAGACATGGTGTCAGCACTAATTGTCAACCTAGGTTTATTTTCTTTATTCTTGTAGATCGTGAAGATCGGTCCAACTCTGTTTCTAGTTTAGGATCTGAGCTTGGATGCACTGAGACTTGGGATTTTGAGTCTGTGTCATTTCGACATGACCAATGAAGAACTACCGTAGGTGAGGAGCTGTCTACTCAGCAGAAAGCAGGGAAAAGTAAAGATGTCATTAATAATAATGGATGGGATTTTCAAGAGAGCTGAAAATTGACCTACCTCTCCTTCCCCTGGGAGTTTTAGCTTGGACTTTAAGGGGAGCAGAGTTAGACCATTGTTGAGTGCTTTTCAAAATCCCACACAATAAGCTCGAAGGATACAGTGGCTCACCTCACCAATTACTTATTTTTTATCTCCTTTTTACAAAGGCTAACTTTCCTAAAGAAATGGTCTTTTAAAAAAAAATATTTGGCTCCAGTAATAGAAATAAAAAGAGGGGAAAATGTTTATTGTCTGTCTATATGATAGTGATAGGCCTGCATGGGACAGCAGTCTCTCTCTCTCTGGGTTTGTACTTGTATTATTTATATACACACACACACACACGTACGTGTATACATACACACACACACACACACACACCCCCGTACGTTTATGTACATACACATGGTGATTCATGCACATGATTATACAAGTATCTGGGAGGTGATTCTCCATTCTACCTCGGTCTTATTACTCCAGAGGCATAAAGTGGGTAAAAATGGCACCTAGGGCATATCCCTGATTGTCTAGAATTGCCACAATGATTCTGCACTTCACCTCCTGGTGTAAGGACCCTGGACCAGAACATGGGGTTGTCCATCTATTCTAGGATGATGAGTGGCCCATGGGGGATGTTGTTGCAAGAACACAAGATAGTTCAGACATCAGGGAACGCTGAGCCACCTTTTGTGACATGCTCATTTCTGTGCTGAACAGAACAATGGAAAATTGGAACCGTCATCTCTCAAAAGAGTCTATTTCTCTATCTTAGAGTCCCATATTCAGTTCAGTGATGTCCCGCACCTTGGTACGTCCTTCCATGGCTATTTCAATTTTGTGATTCCTAAAAGACAGCCCTGATCGGTTATACGTAGCAGGAGGAAAAAGCTGCCTTTAATTTAAAAAAAAAAAGGACAAAACGCCCTCAGAAATATCATTTCAGTAATCATAAGTTCCCATACAGTAAATCCTCAACCTATAAGACATTGGATACTCCCCATAGTGCAAACTCGGCAGTTTTCCCCCTAGCTTAATTAACCTAGGATGGCTGGAATGATGAATAACTTCACATCAAGAAAAATCTGTGAACCAAAATTATTGTAAACCAGTTTCTTTCCTGAAATGCTTAACTCCACTTGGCACTTAAGCAAATATTTTGGCTGCTTCTTCCAAACCCAAGCAGATGAATGCACACTTTTAGTAAGATACATAATTTTTCTCCGCACTGCAACCATTTGTATCACTTTGCTGCAATTCTATGTATATCTCTTGAATGCAAATACCATATGGGAAACACCTGATCACTCCCAAAAAAAACTCGTCATTTTTCTTCTGGAATGCCACCACCACGAGTCTAAAGACGCAACAAATTCAGGCTACTGAATGGTTCAGTCTATAGCTCTATGGCAAAAACTTCTATGACAGTAGCATCCAACTGAGGTCAGAACATTGTACTAGGTACTGTACAAGCAAATATCAAGAAGTTGGCCATGAGCAGAGGAGATTGCTACTATCCAAGTAGACAGGAGAGAAAAGGTGTTAAGGGGAAACTGAGGCACGGAGAGTGTTTTTTAAAGTGACTTGCCCAAGGTCACACAGCAGTTAAGTGGCAGAGCCAAGAGTAGATTCCCACTGGACCACTGCACCCCTGGGATGCTACCAAAATAGATAACTAAATAATAATGAACACACACCACTGGTACTTATCAAGCACTGGGCAGGAAAAACCCAAAGGTGCAATATTCAGTAGACATCAGTTTTCCAGTTTTGTTATACATAAATGATTAGACATGACTAATCATATATGTTTAAGTGTATCCACATCATAGATTTTAAACAGTGACCTTTGACTGTGCCCTAGACGGTTCAGAACCATGCCTATAATAATAGTTCTATTTACAAGGGATTCCTTCTGAAATCAGTTCTATACTTTCTGTACAGGTTTCACATAATCATAACAATCGAAGTTCCCATTTCACACAGAATTTGAAGAAGGACAACTTCCTATTTCTAGGATGGATAGAGAAGGATGGAAGAGTATGTGGCGCGCACGTGTGAGTGAGAGAGAGAGAGATCCCACACGCATGGTATAGTCATGCTACTATCATCCTTGATCAAATGAGGCCTGTTCCCCATTCCTAAGGTACAGACTAAACACTGCAACTTCCTTAGAGCTGGACGACATTTTGGACGAGTCCTTAGTTCTTCCTGCGCTGCCCTGGCTCTCGTGGAAAGGGGATAATGACGACATGCAAAACTCCTGACGAGATTATTTCTTATTATCGGTACCTTCCACCTCCGCTCTGTCACTGGTGCTCAAAGAATGGCAAATAAAGCTGTAGCTGATTTGTACAGTGACAATAAAAGCAGAATTGTGAAAGGCACATGGAAGATTTGGGAGCATTGGGCCTGAAGGCGCTCAGCCATTCAGACATGGAAGAGAAGGCAATCTGCTTCCAGTATGAACCAGCAGCAAATTACTTCCTCCCTGGAACAAGACGAAACCAGGAAAAGAATAGGGCTGGAGTGATGGAAGGGTGAGAGAGTGTAGGGCTAGCGTGCTCTGTACTTTGGGTACTCTGGGCTCTGGGACTGATGCTCGCCAAGTTAGAGGAGCCCCCAGGGCTGCTCTAATTTATGCCATGGGCTGAATTGGCCCGCAGCAGCCATGGATTTCTTGGAAGTATAAAGGTGGTGGCATAAAGGTCATCTCCAAGCTGGCCTATATTTCATTAGCTCAGAATCAGACCCTCTATGTCTCCTCAGTCACATGTAAGTGTCCAAAAAAAAAAGAACTTAACTTCACTTTGATGAATCACCAATATTTTGTCCTTAAAAGCACGGCAGACAATGGAGAGTGTGTCTAATTTCTACGGGAAGAGGCTTCATCCTTGCATTTTGTTGCTGAAATTTATATTACAGACTGCTGCATTCCACCCTCAGCTCTACAACCATTATAAGCGTCCACCAGATAATTCAAGCAACCAGCCCTCACGTAAAAGGCAAAGGAGGAGAAATGTGTATATTAATGTACACTAGCTATATATTAATGTATATCATAGCTTGCATATTATTATTTTGTCCTAATGCCCTCTGGGAAAATTGTTTTTAAGGTCTGCAATTACGGCTGCCTGAGAGCCCCATGCAAACATCAGTTATGCTGCCCTCCCTTGCCTTGAAATAGTCTGTTATTTAAATCTCCCAAACTTTTCCTGGTCGCGCGAGCAGTTGGACTTTAACTTTTAAACTCCTCAGCCTAAATTCAAAGGTGACACACAAAGGTGTTGTAACTTACAAATTGGTAAGCGTGTGTAATTCACGCACCCAGGAGCTGGAGGACAGGGATGTAGCAAGAAAAATAACTAGAAAGACGTTGTAAGTCAGTGTAAGTTAGTAATTATTTTGCATGGTGTCAAGTATCGGGGGGTAGCTGTGTTAGTCTGTATCCAGAAAAACAACAAGGAGTCCGGTGGCACCGGACTCGTTGTTGTTTTAATAATTATTGTTCTGTGTTGCTCATTTGCACTGGTCCCAGTTCTTATTCCACTTATACGCAGCTACTGATTTCTCCTGGTTGACATTATGTAAGGGCTTGATTCAAAGCCCCCTGAAGTCAACGGAAAGACGCCCACAGACTACAAGTGACTTTGGAACAAACTCTAAGATATCTGGTATATCTCACTTCATCATTTTCCTGCCATTGCAGGAGCCTCGGGCTTTCGTGCACCTCGGTCCCTACTATTCTCTACCTGTGGCACATCATAGTCTAGTCTCCTGTGGGCCGTGATACTTTGGTCTAATTCTGGTGGCTGTATTTAGCATGAAGGTTGTGGCGTGGTGTTGGTGGCCTATGATAGCCAGCAGGTCAGACTATGTGATCCAGAGGTCTCTTCTGGCCTTAAACTCTATGACACCAAGATACAGAAGAATCAGGCCCACTGGTACTTACACAAGTAGCCCGAGTGAAGACAGTGGGCATATTAACACGAGTGAGACACAAGCAAAGGTTAGGGTATAGTCCAGAGGCTGAGGCATCAGCCCAGGGCTCAGGAGACACATATTTAATTCCCTACACTACCACAGGCTTCCTGTGTGACCTCAAACAAATCACTGAGTCTCGCTGTGCCTCTCTTATCTATCTGTAAAATGGGCATAAGAGTTCCGAGTTGCCGTAAGGATAAGTACATTAACAACTGTTGTGGGCTCAGATGCTATAGTAATGGTGCCACATAAGTACCCTAGACAGAGGGGCCTAATTATGTGAGAGTGAATGAGAAGTGTGGTTTAAGGAATCAGGGATTTTGGACAGCCCACACATTGACTTTCCCATTCTTACATTTCTCTAAGTAATAATTTTGATATCGGTTACATCCGTGTCAACTCAAATCAGTTCTCTTCACCTAGTGGATTAAGGGCCATATTTGTAAGTTTTTTAGGCACCTCACGACCATTGAAAGCAATGGGAAATAAGCACCTAAAAACCTTGAAAAATCTGGCTGTTTCTCCAGATTTACACCAGAGTAACTAAAAGCAGAATTTAGCCATTGGTTGGTAGGTTTCACTATCTTACACTGAAGCCCCATTACTGTTATGTTAGTTATATCACCTTCCATATCAGCTCTAAAAGCAAACTTTAATATCAAATTCAGACCAGAATTTAAGCAAGTGCTACTACATTGAAGTTAATGGAGTTGCACTCACTTCCACTGGGTCTTAATTTCTCACATGTATATTGGTGTTACATTTTTCCCCTTAGATATTTAGGTTTTATTGTCAGTTGGGACCAATGTGATCATCTTGCCTGATGATCTAGATTTTTATTAAAAGTAAAATAATTCTGAGTAGGTGAAGCTGTTCAGAGCTAAGTTAAGAGTTACACAAGCAACTTCTTAATTCCCAGGAGAAATACATTCCATTTTTTTAAGGTTTCCCAGAAATAAAGCAAAAAGTAACATTGTTAAAATTTACACATTCAGAGCACACATAAGTCAAACTATTGTTAATAAGATATATAGACTGTCGAAAGGTACAGCCCATTAATAAATCCATCTCCAGTGATACAAAAGGTGGTGTTTGAAGAAAGATTTTACAATCTTCCGGAACAAAAATGTTTCTCTCTCCCAAGTTACCAGCACACTGTACCCCTAACTCATGATCCTGACAATAAACATCTCATTATAATTCAGCCTTTCCTTATGGTTCATTAACTTTTTTAAAAAGGGGGAGGGAACCAGGGAAAACACAAACAAACATTAATGGGGCTTGATGTATGCTATCTTATAGCAGACAACGGATTCTACTGTTGGATACATTCTTTTCCCCCACAGTCCAAGTTCATTGATTCACGGTAGGGTTTGAGAATGACTACAATGCGGCTTTTTATTTTGCTGTAAGTGAAATAATCAAATTTTATAGATGTATATGAACTTTGTGTTGGCAAGGGATATTGGAATAAAGTGGTTGGGTTTTTTTTGTTTTGTGTTTTTTTTTTTTTTAAGACAGCTGTGAGATTCGGGAGGGAAATCTGCAAAGCCACAAATGGAATTCAGGACACACAATTCCCATAGACTTTTAAGGGGATCAAGGTGCTTAACTCCTTTAAGACTCCTTTGAAAATTCCAGGCTACGTTCTCCGCTCTTCTGCTCAAGGAAGATCGCCTGGTACAGATTTTCGAAAGTGCTCATCAACAGTGTCAGTCTGCTTCTACTGATTTCTTATTTATTTTACCATTGGCTTCAACTGGGGCAAAGATAATTCAATGCTGAACGCTTCTGAAAATCCCAGCCCAAGCAGCCAGGTTTTCAAAAGAGCTCGACATGTTCAGCTTCACATTGAGTGCACCCTGAGCTTCTGAAAATCTAACCATGAGAGTCATCGTGGTAACGGCTGGTTGCGGAGCACTTGTAAATCTGTCCCTGAGCACTTTTGAAAATCTTGTCCATGGTATAATTTGCTAGTTTAATGTGACTATGTCTCCCTCTACTGTCCGACCCCAGCAACCACAACATTAGCCACTTAATGGAATTATTTCTTTAATTCAGGTGGTGGACACAGAATGTCCCAGTTTCAATCCCTTCTGAGACGATGGATCCTGAATGTGAGCAGCCATGGTTCATTAGAAGATGACTTATCAACAGCATGCAAATGTGCCTTCATATGCACCCTAAACCCACAAGGCATTGTAGCAGTGCAGGCAAAAGTAAACAACAAGAAAGCAACCAATAAATAATTAAAATAATATGCGGACCTTCGGGCATTTTCCCTCCCTGAATCTCAAAGCACTTTAGACTCATTAATGAATCAAATCTTACAAAGTTGTGATCATTACTAATGCACATGGGATTCTTAACGACAAGGACAGCAAAGACCAGATGCCCAGTTCTATGCACCAACATGGCTACCATTGAGCAAAATGGTCTGAGTCTGAAGGATCAGAGAGGAAGCTTGAGGAACCTGTTTTCTATGTCTCCAGTATTTCTATGCTTGAAAGTTATCTTCTGAGCGGGCAGGATAAAATACATTAATGGACACCAGTGAGACACTATTCTTGTCCTATACATAACAAGGCTCAAATGTGATCTGAATGATTCCCAAGAGTTTGAATTTATATTCTACTTGGGGGCATTGGATATTATGTCTCACCACAAAGAGCTAAAAACATTGCAAACGTTTATAAATCTTTGAGAAAAATGCATTTTCCTAGCTGCAACTATGGCAACAGGCAATCCAATATTGAGCTGAGTTGCATGGTGTAATGTACCAAGGGTTTTTTATTTCTCTACCTTCTGAGCTAGTTTATTGGAAAAATCTGGGACAATTAGGATGCTTTCTACACATTTATTCAGTCAGGATGGATTTCATATACTGGAATGTTACCTAATGGGCACCTACACTTTTTGTTGTTGGGTTGTTTCGTTTTTACTTAATAATGGAGTAGAGAAACCCTGAATCCAAACCTCTCCAAACTTTGGTAAGAATCTACTCCAGGTCCAGAAGTCATATTTAAAGTTCACACTCAAACCCAATTAATATAAATGAGCCTAATTAAGTCATCAACACTCCTAAACTTTCGGTGCATTTGGCTCTGAATTTGAACCTTGCAGGCTAAACTCCAGCATAGAAAGTTGATTTCCTTTCAGATATCCCAGAATCCCATTTTTGCTTTCACTTATACCACTTTGACCCCTGTGCAATGCCATGACTTCAATGCAGTAAAACTTAATTTACACCATCACAGGTGGGGGAAAGAGTCAGGCTGTATGTCTGCATCACTAATAAATATAGCTCAACATATCATAGAATCATAGAATATCAGGGTTGGAAGGGACCTCAGAAGGTCATCTAGTCCCACCCCCTGCTCAAAGCAGGACCAATCCCCAACTAAATCATCCCAGCCAGGGCTTTGTCAAGCCTGACCTTAAAAAAACTTTGAAGGAAGGAGATTCCACCACCTCCCTATGGTGGAAACGCATTCCAGTGTTTCACCATCCTCCTAGTGGAAAAGTTTTTCCTAATATCCAACCTAAATCTCCCCCACTGCAACTTGAGACCATTACTCCTTGTTCTGTCATCAGCTACCACTGAGAACAGTCTAGATTCATCCTCTTTGGAACCCCCTTTCAGGTAGTTGAAAGCAGCTATCAAATCCCCCCTCATTCTTCTCTTCCGCAAACTAAACAATCCCAGTTCCCTCAGCCTCTCCTCATAAGTCATGTTCCAGTCCCCTAATCATTTTGTTGCCCTCCGCTGGACTCTTTCCAATTTTTCCACATCCTTCTTGTAGCGTGGGGCCCAAAACTGGACACGGTACTCCAGATGAGGCCTCACCAATGTCGAATAGAGGGAAACGATCACGTCCCTCGATCTGCTGGCCCCTACTTATACATTCCAAAATGCCATTGGCCTTCTTGGCAACAAAGGCACACTGCTGACTCATATCCAGCTTCTCGTCCACTGTGACCCCTCGGTCCTTTTCTGCAGAACTGCTGCCGAGCCATTCGGTCCCTAGTCTGTAGCGGTGCATGGGATTCTTCCATCCTAAGTGCAGGACTCTGCACTTGTCCTTGTTGAACCTCATCAGATTTGTCTGGGTTTTGTTTTTTTTTTACTAAATCCTTGAAATGTTGAACTTCTGGCACCAATATGTTTCAATTAATTGTGCTATTGGTGTCATCTGCTTGCACATGTTTAGGGTGTTGTCATTCAAAATTATCACTTTCCAGGAGAAAAGAAAAGAAAAGAATAATTCTTATCGGAACATTTGAGAGAGGAAATAAAGTAACCTCCTTGAATTATTATTATTAGCTATTCATTTGTGGCGTGACATTCCCATGTCTCATGGGGAAGAAATCACAGAGAGCCAGAATCTAACACTCTTTCTTTTCCTGGGCAGAACCTTATTTGACACATACTTCCTCTGACTTCACATGATCATGAGTATGAGTAAAATCTGGCCCATAAAAACTGATGGATCCAAACCTAAACAATCCAAACATTCAGCAACTCTGGATCTCAATCTGCAGTTCAAGCACATCAAGCACACAGTCAAAAACCCCAACTTTAGAGGCTTCTGATACGTGAAGTTCTTTCCAAAGATTCAAGACCCTCTTTTAAGTCAATGGAGATCTATCACAGAGAAGGTCAGCTGCTCAAGAAACAATATCCTGGACAAATTCTTTTTCTCCTGGGAGTTTCTACAAAGTAACATGTAGCCCGTAAATATCACCTACCAAGACTTAGATGCATCACCTTTCTTCCCAGACATTCACTGCTCTGTTTATTCTTTCTCCATATGTCTACCTTCTCTCTTTCGGTCTTCCACAGATCCTCTTTCTCTCTCTCCACTACTACTTTACTGTTCACCGGCTCCACTTACCTTAGGTTTGGATCATGCCCCAAAGGAAATGGAGTGCACGGACTTTGAATAGGGGCAGCTGTCTCCGCAGCACGACTCCCTTACCTCCTTCCCAAGACCACACAAGTTCTCCATGCCTTACTGAGAAGAACAATGGTTAAACTGTGGCCCAGAGCTGAGGAATAGCGAATAGTACCTTTCATTCAAAACCCCTCTGAAATGTGCCACCTATTTAACACTGTCATCTTCCTACACAGAAGGAACCTTACATGACATTAAAAACACTATCAACATGGAACGAGCCAACTTTGTGTAATGACCTCCATTACAGCACACCAGCAGGGTCTGAACTGGGGACCTTCTGCATCAGAGCACAATCTTTCGGCACCTGTGACACACTGTAAATTAAAATTGCACCCTGTAACCCCCATACTCATCATTTGTATATGGTTGTTAGGTGTCATACAAGGCAAGCCTTGTAAGGTATCACATGAAAGGTCATGATCTGTTGAAACTCATTGTTCTATCAAAATATGTATATCGTTAGTGTTTATGGCGTGATGAGATTTTGTTATATGGTTGTTACTGAAATATGTTGTGAGTTTGGGAGATGCACACAGCTAGCTTTCCAGTGACAACAAAGGTGGTGACCCACACCCAAATGGGCAGTAAGTGACGATCACAAGCCATTGACCAGCAGGGGAACTGTAAACAAGAGATTTACAATTCTGTGAGAGAGAGTTGGGCAAGCCCCACACAATGAGGACTGCTCAATTCTGTGACTCAGCAGGCCCATCAGGATATGCCTGGGCCAGTATCTTCCCTGGGACATGAACTGAGAGTATAAAGTAAGGGACAATGGCACCACATCTCTCCTCCTCCAACCTATGCTGAAGGCAACAAGAATACTTGGAAGACAAAGACTTCGAACTGAGGAGATTGGTCCCAGGCTGAGAAGAAAATTCAGTCTCTGTATGAAGAACTGTAGCCTACCTGGAACATCCAGTGGGGTGAGAAAAGCCGTTTGATTCAAATCTTGCTTAGTCTGAAAGTTTAGGAATTAGAATGTGTGTTCACTTTTTATTTTCTTAGGTAATTATCTCTGACCTTTATGCCTACCACTTATAATCACTTAAAATCTTTCTGTAGTTAATAAACTTATTTTAATGTTTTATCCTTACCAGTGAGTTTTTCTAAAGTGCTTGGGGAATTTGCTCAGATTACTAAGGCTGGTGCATGTCCACTATCCTTTGATGAAGTGGCGAACTAATTAATGAGCTTGCGTTGTTCAAGAGATGGTCTTGAGCAGTGTAAGACAGTACATTTCAAGGGTGCAAGGCTGAAGGGATTTGCTGGTGTTTCCCAGTGTATGGTTCATGAGTGGCTGAGAAAGCATTTATGCAATTTAGCTGGGTGTGTCCCTGCATGCAGTGGACTGAGTGATCACAGCACCAGGAGAGGTTTGCTGCTTGTCACTAGGAAAGCAGCATGAGAAACAGTCCAGGCCAGAGAGTTAAGGGGGCACAGCAGACTCAAAGTTCCAGGTTGTACGCGGGGCTCTCATCACAGCACCTAACCTAAATATCTTAAAAAATCTGGGCCTAACTCTTATACCTGGGAGCAGCAGTAGCGCTGTGGATCAGCCACAGGACGAGAGTATATAAAGCACTTTACACGTATGATAGAGTGGCATAAAATATTTCTGAATAAAAATGACACAGGTGCAGTCCTTTAAAACGGCATGGTCCAGGGGACGGGGCAATGGACTGTGGCTCAGGAGACCTGGCTTCTGTTGCTGACCTACTGGGTGTCCTCGGGCAAGTCACCTCACTTCTCTGTGCCTCCATTTCCCCAGCTGTAAAATGGCTATGATGACACTGATCTCCTTTGTAAACACCCTGAAATCTATGATGAAAAGCGTTATGCATTATTATGGCTGCTTTACCGGTCTAACCTGAAATCTCCCATTCAGCTAATAGAGTCACACACAATCACGTAACAACTCAGAAGCTGGTTATATAAGAATTACCAAACAACGGACTCCAAGCACTTGCATATTCTCTCATTTACCCCTTACAAGGAGGTACAGAAAGTACAATCTTTTTTAACTGTAACTGATATCAAGTATTTACATTTGCCTTGTCCCAGTGTTTACCCAGAATGTTATTTTCACAGCTGCCCAGAACATCATTGCCAGCTGAACAACCAGGCTGAATGATTAAGAAAACAGAACAAATGATGTTTCTACAGTATGGAGCATTCCCCATCCAAGCCCTGAAATCAATTATGCCAGACATTAGGCCCCTCTGTCTTCTCTTGTGCCAGTTTCTAGATCTAGTATTTTATCATAATTTGTTCTGACATTATAATTGTCCTTTGACTTTGATTAAGCTCTTCTTAGTCTATGCTCTAGAGCAAAGAGAGTTTTACTTTCCTTTCAATACATAAAATAGCTCACTCTTGTGGGTGCTTTTATTCTCCCCCATCCTTTATAATCCCCTTATATCTTAATTTGTTTGTCTAAAATGTTTTCTGAAGACATATCTTTCCCCCTCCCTTTTTTCCCTTTTGTTCTCAGTCTTTACAATCAGAGATAGATGTTATTCTTTGTTAGGGTTGGAGGGTTTTTTATAACTACACAGCCTTCAAAACTGATAGTGGATCAAAACACGGTAATGCTTTACTGTTTGAAGTGCACCTCTGACTTTGTGGCAGGAGTTGACATTTCTTCTCAAGTCAAGTTTTCCTAATTATTGAAGCCATCTGAACAGTTGCCAGTGATTTTGGATGCCAACTTGAGACCCCTTGGGCTTAATCTTCCAAATAGCAGAGCACTCAACTCCGACTGATGTCAATCAGAGGTACATGTGCTCCTCCCATCCAGAAGTTAGTGCCACAGTAACTGAAATCAGGAACCCAAAATTACATGTGAAAACCTTGGCTTGTTTAGTTCCACTGAGCTAGGCACTGTACAAACACAAAAGAGGGTAGTAACCCTGCCCTGAGAGGCTCATACACGAAGAAAATCCTGATGGTTGTGGATTTTACTTTTTTTTTTGTTTGTTTTTAATATTGGGGTCATGCAGCAAAGTAGGCTGAGTGGTAAGAAGCAGTGATTTACATACTGAGAGCCAATGTCACATGCTCAGGACTCTGCTGTTTGTTTCTATGCCACATCCAGAAGCAACCTTCAGATTTGGGATGCATCTGTACCTCAGCTGATACTGTGCCTCAACTGCAGGACTTCAGTGTAGATACTACAGCGACAGGGTTTTTCCGTCACTTTAGTAAATCCACTTCCCTGAGAGGCAGTAGCTAGGTGAACGGAAGAATTCCTCCATTGACCTAGCAGTGTCTACAATGGGGCTTAGGTCAACGTAACCACGTCCCTCAGCAGTGTGAATTTCTCAAATCCCTGAGTGATGCAGCTCGTCCAAACAAGGTTTTAGGTGGAGACCAGGCATCACATTCCTCAGCCTCTAGCCTCTCAACAAAGTGTGTCCCTACTGAAACCTGACCTTCTCTCCAGTTCCACTCATGATATCAAATGCTTAGGCTGGAAGTCTCAGAAAAATCTCCTCTCATTTTGTTTCCTGCTCTTTTGCTTCCCTTTCCAAGTAGAAACAAGCAGCACAAAAGGACAGAATGGAAAACAAAACTGCCTTTAAAAAAATAAAATAAAAATTTACGAAACGTTTTGAACCATGAAAATAAGTAAGTAAGAAGGCACATTGACATTTGAGTGAACACTCGCAGGAGTCCTTCATTCTCCAATAGGTTTGTTAGGATCATAGAGCCTTAATAAACCCACCTGCCCTGCAAAGCAATTTCCTACTCTGGAGGCTGTATTCCATTCAACCGCATTGAATTCCTGTATAAAATGGGCTCCCCCTTCCTGCAGTCTCCAAAACTATGATCCTGATTCAGCAAGATATTTAAGCACACAGGATTATTCATGTGCTCAGTGCAAAGTATGGGTTTAAACAGCTTGCTCAGTCAGTGACGACCACTCTCACCATAATGCAATTCTCCATTTCTTCGCAAATTGGGCGTGTAGGGCTTCAGCTGGAGGATGGAATTCCACTGTTGGCAGAGGTGGGGAAAACAGAAGGTTAAGTGGTTTCATTAAGTCTTCATGCTAATTTCCAGGCCTAAAATCCTGTCTGGGAAAGGCCTGGACTGATGCCTAGAAATGGACTTGTGTGATGCAGACTCAGAGCTGCTTGGTTTTGGAACCGATATCGTCAGCTTCATTTAGCGATGGCCCTTTTACCATTCACTGCTGAGAATGAATGGGTCAGGGCTGGATGAAGATAATTCTTGCTCAGCCAGAAAAGTTAATTATCCAGACACAGACTCTTGCCCAGCTTGGTGGTGGTGGTTTTTGTTACTACCACACATCATAGAATCATAGAATATCAGGGTTGGAAGGAAACTCAGGAGGTCATCTAGTCCAACCCCCTGCTCAAAGCAGGACCAATCCCCAACAAAATCATCCCACCCAGGGCTTTGTCAAGCCAGGCCTTAAAAACCTCTAAGGATGGAGATTCCCCCACTTCTCTAGGTAACCCATTCCAGTGCTTCACCACCCTCCTGGTGAAAAAGTTTTTCCTAATATCCAAAACATCAGATGATTTGACTTGATTCATGTTTATTTTTAGAACATTCTTGGGTGTCAAGAACCTATCTGGAATCTTAGCTTTCTCTTTCCTGCATAGTCCGGCTCACTGGTGTAAGCACCAATTATTTGGACTCATATTGGGCATCAACTGAAATCAAAGGCAAAACTGCTACTGACTCCAATGGGAGCTGGATTGTGTCCATGGGGAATAAGGATCAGTTAGTCCCTGGGTGACCCAGAGCAGGAAGCATTCCTATACAAATATCAGTGCATGTTATACATAAGCACATAAGGTTAGAATTAGAGCTAGTTCGCCGTAACTGAGCAGCAGCAACTCTCAAGCCAACACCCCTCGTGCCAGCTTCCTTATTTAAAGAGGGCAGGACAAGAAAGGGCGAGAGTGTAAACAGAAAATGGATTTGATCTGAAGTGAGATCACCATTGTGCTATTTAAGTGATTAACTGCATGCTCCTCTCTTTGGTTTCATGGCTACTATTAGGCCCGCGTAGCATTTTCAAAAGAGCCTGGGACTAGATTTTCAAATGCAAAGTCAGCACCCACAATTTCACCCAGATTATAAACGTAATTTATCTTCCATTTTGGCTCCTAAATAAAATCCAGATTTCTAGAAGTACTCTCCAGCCAGCAGCTCCTGGTCTGACACTTATGGATGGATTTTCCAAAGAATTCAGCACCCAAAATGCGGAGCTCCTTTGGAAATATGACCCCAATCGTGGGTGCCCCAGTCTTTTGAAAATTCTGGCCTTTCTGGCCAGGCAGAAATAATAAGGCACAACCATACTCATCTACACACTCCGTCTAGCTCATTACTCTATTTTGTGTTTGAACACACAGCCCTCTGTAGCTGGTCATGGTGGGATCCTTGCATGTTTGATCAGGAGAGTAATGAGTATGAATAGAGAGGTGAGGTGGTTTTACTTCCATATACAGCACTGGAGAAACCAATAGTGAAATACTGCATCCAATTTTGGTTGAAAAACTGGAGAGAGTGCAGAGAAGAGCCATGAAAATAACTGGTGGGTTAGAGAAAATGCCTGACAATGAGAGCCTTAAAGAGCTCAATCTGCTTTTCCTCTCCTCTTTCCTTGTGCATTTTAATCACCACTTCCCATTTATTTCAGCTTACCAAATCCCTGAACACACGTCACAGCTAAAAAAGCTTGATGACATTACAAGTTGGATCATGAAAAATGTATATTTCTGGTTTGTTATATTTAAGCATAATAATCATGACTAGCTCTTTTCATCAGTAGATCTCAAAGCATCTTGCCTTTGCAATGCATCCACTGCCCGTTATTTTGAAACGTATTTTCCAGGATGAGGACATGTGCTGCCTCTCACATACCCAGCCAAGGGCTTTGTCCCCCTGTCCACCCTCAGAATGATTCAAGCTTGCTTGGATTAATAATAGCGAACCACAACAATGCAGATTACTTTCCCTCTTCTGAACGAATCTCCACCTCCTCCCACCACCTACAAAATGATCATTTTCCTAAAGGCTATAAATACCATGTCCCATAATTGTTGCGCTCCTCTTTTCAGGATGTTTTGCTGTCCTCAGTGGAACCGCAGTGCATTTACTTCTAAGATTGCTAATGTAGAAAGCAGCATGCGAAATTTATGTCTGGCTGGAGTCTCATACCAATTTTTTAATTCGCTTTAATGAGGCTATTTTAAGCAACTGCAAAGAAATAAG
Organism: Eretmochelys imbricata; assembly: GCF_965152235.1. Classification (NCBI taxonomy): domain Eukaryota; kingdom Metazoa; phylum Chordata; order Testudines; family Cheloniidae; genus Eretmochelys; species Eretmochelys imbricata. The sequence continues at coordinate 9,052,410 of NC_135597.1, forward strand.
GCTCAGTGGGTGTTGTGAACTCCTCAGGGATGGGGACTGTGTTGTCCCTTGTGTTATGTACAGCCCTGAGTTCAAAGTGACTAGATTTTTAGAACTAGGACACTACCTCATGAGAAGAGGAAGCAACAGCCTGAATAAAGGCCTGGAAGGTACGAAAAAGGATGTCAAGTGCCATTCAGACATCTGGTGGGGCCAAATCCACTGACCAAGTTCCGTGGACGTTTTGTATAACTAAAGACAGCAGAATTTGGCTTATAATATGATCTCATTGTAAGTATCCTTCAGCTTTCAAAGAAATCTGTCAAGACAATGCAAACCACATGGCCATTCCAAATATGGACCTGCTCCCAGTGTTGCCAAACTCTCGCAATTTTATCACAAGTCTCACAATATTTCTTTTCTTGAAGTCCCAACTCCTGGAGTCCTGTTATCACATGAGACTCTTAGCTTTCATTAAAAAACTCCAGTAAGTTTTTAGCCCTCACGGACGTGGAGAAAAACTGAACCCTAAAGACTAAAACACAGAAGGAGAATCAAAAGACCCTAGGATTTACTATTTTTGAAGTGTAAATTTTTAAGCCAATTTCATGAGTTTTTGAAGCCTCTCATTATCTTTGAATGCTTGGGGTTGACAATTTGTCCAGTGTTTGTACAGCACCTAAAACTATGGATCCTGGTCCGTGACTGGATCCCCTGGGTGCTCCTGTGAGATCCACTCACAGTGACTTCAGTCGGAGTTGTGGGGATACAGTACCATGCAAAAGGAGTTAAGAACCTCTCTGGAATGGCTTTTGGATTGTCAGCTGTGTGGTAATTACAAAAGAGTATGTATTGCCATGCCAGCTTTCCAAGAAGCACATTTTCTGCTACGCCAGACAAAGAAGGATGTGTTTATTTTATATATGTATAGTACACATTTATTATAAAATCTTATGGGTACTGTACTTGTTGCAAACCCATATGTAACACACACTCAGAAAGTGGCAGGTAGGAACCAAGTCTGGAGGAATTAGATTGTTCATAGCTGCAAAAATAGCAACACTTTTAACCATCTCCAACCAAGAGTGTTGACAGAGTGATAGAAGGCTGACAATACCTTCCCAAGCAGGTTAAGGATATTGTAACCGAGCAGATGATTAGTTTTAAAACTTTTAATAGATCTCAGTCCACTGCAGTCTGATGGAGTGAGCAGGGCTGATACCCCAGGGAAATGTGAAACTATTTTATATCTCATTTGCAGGAATGAACCCCCAGGAGGTACTTCCCTTTGTCAGAAAACGTAAGACCGATCTGAACACATTGCATTAGCTGTCTGTGCTGCTGCATACAGCAGGTGGTGATATTTTTATCCTAAAGTTAGCTCATTAAGCAGCCTGGTTTAGAAGGAAATAGTAAATTGAATAGGAAATTTTGAGTTTCGTTTTGTGTGTTCTGGGTACAGATTACATTATGTACCCAGAATACACAACACGAAAATAAAATTAAATAATGCTTGGTGGGGGGGACCACTAGCAAATGGTACCCAAAACCACGTTGGCTTTAAAGATAAAGGATGGGAAATGCAATCTATTTAAAATATGAGCGGACCCAAAAATGGATTGGAAATTGGAAAAAATATTTCAGTTGATATAATTGTGATGGTATGGACAAAACCCCACGGTGCACCAGGGCTGTTCTAGAAGCAAGGGCTGAAATCTCTGTACAGTGTACAGAGCGTATAAGAGCCTATTACTTCTGGCAGCTATGCGGAGTTACTCCTTTAGCTCAAGCGATAGAAGACTGTCTGATAGTGAAAGCCCGCCAGTTTAGGCAATAAAAGGGGTAAGAAAATGACCTGACATGACACAAAGATATTGGGTCTAAGTCAGCAATGACCTAGAGCATGGGCTGAGCAGAACCATGTTGGGAACAATCAAGTCTCGATAGAAAGCTTGTACTGGACTTTCTGTTGTCTTTTGTTGTTTGCTTGTTTTCTTGCCAGGAACGGGTTGTGTGGAGTTAAGTTAAACTCAGAGAGCCAGGTTCTCATTTACGCTATGGCTGCTTTATCAAACAACCATAAAGGGGCCCTAGGGTAGCTGAGTATAACCAGTAGAACTGTCCCAGAGCTCTTGATCAGTGGGTTCTCTGCTGAAACACAAGGGTCTGTGTCTATTCTCTCTCTTCCCACCACAAGTAAAATGTTGACCCTACATGGGGCACACAGTCTCTGTCTTGGAGCAAGTGAAAAGGTCACCTGGATACAATAACCATATAAAACTTGTATCCCAGATAACTGCCTTACACACAAAGCCTTTAACCTGCATCACAATGCCTACAAATCACGCTGGCATTGCTTAGCTAAGCGGCAAGCTGAGACTTCTGCTTTTCAGATGAGCTCCATTGGTTTTACTGTTTTTATTGTTGCCTCATCTTTCCAAACCACCCAAACCCATCTGTGTGTTTCACTTGCCTGTTGCATCCTGACTGATGGGCAGATTATGAGCCCTCTAGGTCAGCGACTGCTGTCTTGGTTACCTTGCCTGTGCAATGCTAAGCATAGTGGGGCCCTAACCCGTGCCTGGGATTCCTAGGGGCTACCATAATACAAATAATAATAACGATGATATACATGATTAATCTTTTCACTAATCCAGTCAAATCTACTCTACAGAGCTGCCTAATGTCATGTGTGGGATGACATTCACAACCAAGCTCCCAGAGCATTCACACCAGTATGCCGCCACAACAAGAGGTCCTCCGTTGCAGCAATATCCCCAGAAGATTTGCAGATACATTTTTAGCAAACAAGATTCAAATTCCAGAATGAGCTTTCCCACCCCAAAGGTATAATGTGCTCCTAAGTAAAAGTTTCATTAGTTCACAAAGTGAACAGTGAGCCACAATTTTTGCAAGGAAAATGTAATATTGCAAAAATTACCAGAGCCATCCTTTTTATTAACTTTACTTGATAAAAAGTGAGAAGAATTGTGTTAAAACTATTACATTAATATTCCTTGGAGTGTTGTGCTATAATTTTAGCCTCCCTTTCTCACCCTCTCTCTCTTTTGCCCTGTGAGTCAATGTAGGAGATGGCTGGCAATCAGCTCTAGCAATTATCTTTCTCCGAGATTTGAATTGTTAACCGTAGTTTCCACTAATAGAACTGCAAATGAATAGTATCCTTTTCACTTGTATTTACTGGATGAATATTAAGCTCAACGACTCTTCTGCTCAAAGCAGGATGCTAAACAGAGGGCAAAGAGGACAAGTTTTTTTTTCTACTAGCTTGCCTAATGGCAAGAGCAAAACAAAGACAAGAGCAATGACCAAAGGACCATACTAGCTTGTACAAGGTGACTGAATGGCTCAGCGACTGCTTAATGGGCTACAGAGATATCGAGAGACTCTTTATAGAGACTCTTACAGATACATAAAGGAACATTTTCAAAAGCTCCTACTTCACTTCGGGACTCAAGTTTCACTGATTTTCAGTACGACTTAGGCTCCTTGGTGCCTAACTCATTTTGAAAATGGGACTTAGGCATTTTTGAAAATTTTACTCATCAAAGCAATTGCTACCTATTGGGTGGCTTATACAAAATGACCTGGTGGTCTTCCCAGCTGGCCTTTGAGCCCAGCTCATAGACCGCTATTACTGTAAGAGTAGAAACACTAAGGACAGAAGGGACAATAAAGATTGAATTCCCCACTCACGCTGATCTTTCTAGGTCATCATGGAAATAAATAAGTAGACAAATAGAAGTATAGCTTATGTAAGATGCTCATAAACTGTGTGCCACATTCCCGCTCATGGTTCATCCACATAGAGGAGAAGAGTCTAGTACTGATGCTAGTAAATGGAATTATGCCTTCAGCTCTCGTGGTAAAAGTTTGGGCATTGGTGTTGAAGGTTGTGGGATCAATTTCTACTGAAGATTGTTATACTTTCACTGCCCCATGTGGTCATTTTCGGTGGTGGCTAAACAGAGAACTTCAGCATCCTGTAGAATTTATTGATTTAAAACAGTATATAATTAAGATTCCACTTCCTCAGGAGTATTTAAGTAACACTCTGTGAAAATGTTATGTGAGGGAAAAAATGTTGATAATAATTGGCTCTTTCTGCCTGCCAAGAACACAGCTGGTATACTAGCCTGCAAGCCATACATCCATTGATTCGTCTGCCCTCACAACAGTTTAGATGGAGCAGGAAATTCCGTCCAGAAATTAACGCTTTGGATTTCATGCCCATATATTTGTTTTATGTTTCTGCAATAATTATATGTTCAGACCCTCGCAAGATGGCTGCATTTATTTGATCACACAGGTAAGCTCTTGCTAGGAACTCTCTTTGCTGGCACTTGGAGTTTGTCATTAAGCCAAGTCAGATGTTCTGGGAAAGCCATTCCGGGCGAACAAAAGAGGTAAGAAATGGCAGGTTTCCAAATCAGCGGTAGCCATGCTAAACGAGTAAGAGAAAGGAAGGAGACCAGCAGGCCAGGTAACAGCCTGATGCATTTGATGATGGTGATTATTCTGAGAACCTACGTAACTACACAGCATTGGTAAATGAACCTGGACAAAAGATCTGAGTTAAAAGGAAAATAACAGTTGGAAGGTGAAAGGCAGGTAATACAGAGTTCGATCCATAAAAATAGTATGATACTTGAGAGAATGGGCCTTTCTCCGCTACAATAAGAAAGAAAGGAAAACAAAAGGAATTAGTACTAACCAGCTGCAGAGAAGAGGCATACAACAAGCAGCAGCCAGTTACACAGTGGCCACTTTAGGGTTGTCGCTATTTGGCTCCACCAAATTTAAATGTCCGATGCCCAAAAGACATGCAGGGGAAAAGTGCCTGTCAGAAGGTAACACTATATTTGGGGGAATCTAATGGTCTGAAAGGAAAGAGTTTAGGAGTGTCTCCCCCTCCCCATAAATCAGAATTCTCCACTGAAGTCCCCATCACCTCTTTCTTTCAGAAAACGAGAGAAGGACCAGGGAAAGTCCAGTAGCTTCTCCTCTTGTAGATTCTTCTGAATTGTCTTGTTAAGAGGGTAAAACAATGGTCTTCCCATACCTCAGTTTCAGGGTCTGTGTGTTTGGGTGTCCCTAAATCTCACTGGCTCTGAAGGACTAGGACTAGTCTCAGGTAAGCCCTGAACTAACTTCAGAGTTGTCTGGTCCTCCTTGCTGGCTTCTGGCAAAATTGCTCCAAGGTGGTACAGAGACCAAATTATAATGTAATGGTCTCTCAAAGCCTAACTTTTGGATTATTAAAAAGGATTCCTAAATAAATGAGTGTGTGTGTGTGTGTGTGTATATATATATATTAAATGCAGGAATAGTACAGCACATAAAATGCTCAATCTCGGCACTGACAATTTCAGGTGTTGAGTATTTAGCAGGTATCATCCAAAAGGTAAGCACAAATCCTAAAAATTTCATTGCACCACTAATATTGCTGCACAGCTTTTAAGGTGCTTTACAGCTGAACAAAATATGCCCTGTTACATCTGGTTTTCCACAAAAAAATTCTACCCTGAACTAGATTAGTCATAACTGCTTCTCTCTACATCTCAAAAATCCAACCCTTCTTCTGTCTGCCAACTTGTATGCTTGCCAGTTTCTTGGTTATCTCCTTAACTATTGCAATCTGCTCCTTTCTGGCCTCCCTGATTCCCCTTGCAGCTCATTCAGAAATACAGCACCAGAAATACAGCATCCAGCAGGCTGAAGTGTTTTAAAAATCTAGGTTGCAATTATCAAAAGCATCTATGGGATTCAGGAGTGCAAGTCCCACCGACTTTCAATGGCTTTCAGTTTGAAGCTGAGCTCTTTGCAAGACCTGGGCTAGAGTGTCTAATAGCCATCCTCCTCTGCTTTTTGAAGCCTCATCTTCCTCCTCCTTCTGTCTTTCTACCAACTTCCCTCTTGCCTTTATGCTTTATATAGCTGATGTAATTTCTTACCCCTGAATACCCCCACAACAAAAATATATGTGGGCTTTGAAACAGGCCTGGATTGATTAAAGGGAACCAATATTTACTAACTTCCTAATCGCCTTTTTCTGAAAATTTCAAGCTGCTCTAAGGTCCAATTTTTGGTCCTAGTGACTTCATTGGTGTAGGAGCACATCACCAAGGCCGAATCCAGGTCCTATTTTAGACAGTGCATTGCCTTTAACAGGAGCAAGATCCGGTAACAAAAATCTCTCTTCCACAGAAATTACTAAGATTGTTTGCTGTGATTTAAGCTGGAGAAGAATTTGTCCTGAAGCCTAAAATAGTTGTAATATATAATCCACATGTAAACTTTGTTTGTCATGAAGACATCAGTATGGCACAATTCTATTTAATGAATTAGGAGGAAACCAATATGTTGGATTAACTGTTTAGGGTCTGTGTTGTAGAGTAAAATTAATAGCTTCTGCCTCCATCCCCCAGCCCCTTATAATAAAATTAGCTCTCTTTACAGATTTACAGCAGGAATAGTAGTTTCCTACACACGTTTAACTATTTATAAGAACAACTTTCCTCAAAGCATGGAAGATAACACCTGACTGATATGATTAAATACAAAAAAATAAATGCAACAGGTCACATAATTCACATCTATAAAGCATTCCAAGCAGCGGAATTTGCAGTTCGCTCAGGCAGGAAGCAATTATGGGAGCTGAGCATTGGGAAAAGCATCTTCACACTATGAATGGAACGAACCAGAGACCAGGATTCTGACAGGGAGTTAGACTGAACAGGGCAGAGATAATTCAAGCTGGCTGGGTTTGAGTCCTTGTAGGAGGTTTGCATTGGTTCTTGGGTTAGATGAACCGATCACACCCACCATTATTTAAGAGAAGCCTTAATATGCATGGACATTTTAGGCTGAGGTTTTTAAATCTGCCTCGGGTGGTCAAATCCCAACTGAAATTAATAGGGATTGGGAATGTATGGCCTTGTAGGTGGTTTTGAAAGTCTTTCACTCCCTTACTGTATATAATAATTTACAGCCCCCCCCCAGCCCCCATTCCATCTTTCCCTATGTGTAGGTGCCTAGGGTAATACAGAGCATTCCACAGTGTCACGATGCAGAACAGTGCCTTTGGTACTTAAAGTCACACGGCCTGATTCTCCATTGCGTGGCACCTCAACCCACAGGTGACGACTCCGTGGGTGCTCTGGGCACCCATGAAAAAAACCAGAGGATGCTCAGCACCCACCAGCCCCAGCTGTTCATTGGGGTCACTGATTAGCTGTTCAGCAACTGGCAGGAGGCATTTGGGAGAGGGCGGACAGCAGCGAATGGGCCAGGGGCCTCGAGGGAGGGGGTGGAGCAGGGCGGGAAGAGGTGGGGCCTCAGGGGAAGGGGCAGAGAGAGGGTGGAGCACCCATCGGGAAAAATAAATATCAGGGCCTGTGCCTCAAGCCATCACATACCCTTAAGCAAGGTGGATGAACTATGCCACCATTCTCATTTGGCAGCATTTTACACTCACTTTGCATGGATGTAAATATGCATCAAGCTACAGGGAAACTGATCTACAGGAAGGACCTGGTCACGCCAACACTTAAGCAAGTGTTTGTACATGCATACACATATATTAGTCATGCCAATAAGTGTTTTCAGGATCCAGGGGTGGGGAAAGCTACTGTACGACGATGATCTTGTATTGCCGAATATTTTTCATTTGTAAAAAAAACTCTCTCTCTCATTTAAACATAGTGGGCCAAATGTAACTGCATTAATTTTGATGGAATTCAAGAGCAAGGTATTTGAGCCAGGACAACCTTTCATTTCATATTCTGCTTTGTATTAAAGCTATAACAATACAAAACCAAGGGTTTGATTTTCAAAAGAGATTTGTTTCCATTTAGGCACCTCATTGAAGTAGATGAATTCTCAAGAGATGATTCACCACCCAGAGGCTCCCAGTGGAATTTTTGTTCTCAATGACAGCGGCTGAGCAAACTTGAAAGTCTCATTGCTTATTAGGGCACAGATTTTCATAGATTGATAGAATCAAAGGTCAGAAGGGACCATTGTGATCATCTTGTCTAACGCCCTATAAAACAGAACTCCCCCAAAATAATCCCTTGAGCCTAATTTTATAAAAACATTCAATCTTGATTTTAAAATGGTCATTGGTGGAGAATCCATCACATTTCAGTTGTTAATTACTCTCAGCATTAAAAAATCATACCTTATTTTCAGTCTCTCTTTGTCTAGTTTCAACTTCCAGACATTGGGTCATGTCATATGTTTCTCTGCTAGTTTGAAGAGGGCTTTATTAAGCATTTGTTCCCCATGTAGGTATTTATACAATGTCATCAAGTCATCTCTTAACCTTCTCTTCGTTAAGCTAAATAGATTGAGCTCCTTGAGTCTATCAATATAAGGTATGGGTTTTTTTTCAATCTTTTAATCATTTTTGCAGCTGTCCTCTGACCTCTCTCCAATTTATCAACATATTTCTTGAATTGTGGGCACCAGAACTGGACACAGTATTCTAGCAGTGCTTGTACCCATACCAAATACAGAAGTAAAATAACCTCACCATTCCTATTCAAGATTCTCATTTATGCATCCCAGGATTGCATGAGATCTCATGGCCACAGGATCACATTGGGGTCACATGTTTCAAAGAAGTTGAGTCCATGTTGGGTTCTGAGCTCCGGACAGGAGTATCACAATAAGGAGTGCTGAACACTTCTGAAAATCTACCCTTTATTTAGGGGCTCAAATCGGGGGGCTGAGCTCTTCTGAAAATCAGACCCCAATTGCAGGTGCTGAGCTCTTGAAAAGCTAGCCCTGAGCTCTTTTGACAACTAGGGTCCACATTTCTAAATAGGAACTGTTGGATGCTGGCTTCTTTTGAATGCCAGGGCTCCCAAACTGGATATTCTGTATAGATGCCGACACGGAAACATGTACCATAAGACGGATAATACTGTATTGTCTTCCGTTTCCTGGGGCATCACACTGTTAGTGTTGCTTTTCTAATCTATTTAAACCACCACTGAAGAAAACAAGACTTAATAAACGAGTAGCCCCTGGTAACATGATTACTAAAAGCACCATCTACTGGTTATTGGGGAGTATTCAAATCAGAGACACAGCAGTCTGTCTACATTTTAGTAAAGGTGTCACAACCACGATTTAATTTCTCTCTCATTACTTCGGTGTTCCCTTTGATGTCCTGCATGATGTGTTTAAAGGTAAAAATGTCTCGAATGTAATCTGTACACTGTCAAGAGCAAATTTCAGTGAGTTGAAATTGCATGTACACCACCGCCAGCTGACTGCAGACCGACAAGGCAGAACAAAATCAAAAGAGAAGGCTTTTTGACGGCTGAGCAATTTTTCTTCCAACCTATTGCTCTACCAGATTTCAAGTTACACATTCTAACGAAACACTGAACTGTCCTCACTCAGGCTCTTACCACACAAGGAGAGTGGGAGGGAGCCCTGAAGCTGCATGGAACCCCACTGACTTCAGTGGGGCTCTATTTTTTGTGTGTATATTTAAAACTACAAAAAAAGATGCCGACCCAGGGCTCTAGGCACTTTTCCACCTTGCCTGATGAAATCCCAGCAGCACTGAAATAATCACACCAACAGGCATGCATGCATGGTTCTCTTTACAGGCTTGCAATCTATGTATGAACCTGTACAGATAACAAAGAAATGGTTCTGAATCTTCACTCTCTCCAAAATCGAACCTTTAATGAGAGAAAGAGTACAATCCATGGCACTCAAAGAGGAGTCAAACAAAAATGGTTCTCTTCCTAGCTCTGCCACCAACTTGATGTGTGACCTTGGGCAAGTCACTACTCTGGCCAGCTAGGTTGTCCCTTTGTCTGTCTTGCCTATTTAGAATGTAATTTCTTTGGGGGATGGATTGTATCATAAGATGTATATGTACAGCACCTAGGACAAAGATACTCCATGCTCATTTGGAACCTCGAGTTGCTCCTGTAAGTCAGGTAATTATCAATAAAGATGAAAAGAAGGTTGGCAATCATTTGTTACTTTTAAAAAAATAAATCTGTGTGAATTCCTTTTCTTTTAGAACAATAAAATAAAAATAAACCCACTCTGCTATTTTTTCCCAATATTCCCCCAGCCCCTCGGGAAGTTTATTTTAATGCTCCACACACATTAGGTTAAGAGGCATCCCAATTAAAATCATGTGTTGAAAAATAAATATCTTAACTGTGTTGTTAATAACATTTTGGGATAGTAAAATAGAGCTCATTTTAAAAATACATTTTAATTTTCACTACTGACTGTTTTGTTCACTATTCACAATTTTGTTTTCTTTTTGCATTGGGAACTCATTTCCTTACCTTGGCCCATATAATGATATGTTATTTTATTTTATTATTCAGCCACTCGGGGTGTCTCTCTGTGCTGTACAGAGGTCAAAATAGGGTAGATCCCTGGTAAACAAGGGAGACAAAGGTGTGACTCAAGTTGGGCGGAAGCCTGTTTGTGTCTGAGTGTTACTTTAGTAAATGCTCGTTTAAGAAATACTGTGATTCTGAATATCATAACTATTTATAATAGGACTTGTTTGATGATGTTCAGGGAATGCTGCAAGACCCACCTTGTATCCCTTGCCCAGGATGGATAGGGCAGGGTAGCTGTTGTGAGTGACCATTTGTGGGGATTCCGAGGGAGTGTGGTCAAGGGCGCTGCAGTACTGTGCTGAATTTTTGCCGAGGGACCATGACATTTCTTGTGTTGCCTGATGCACCTGTCAAAGAGCCTGATCCAAAGCTCACAAACACTGTCAATTACTTCAATGGGATTTGGATCAGGCCTAAAGAGTCTATTAAACACACACTTGTGTGGCATACTCTAAATGTCACTGTGTCAGGCTACAGGACTCAATCCTGAATAAATTACCCTTTTACTCCCCTTCCAGGCTAACTCAAAGGACACGCATGGTCACTAATTGCGCTGGCTGATATACACTGTAATGTTTTGTAATTCTTCAGCACATTCCATTGAAAGGTCTCAAAACACTTTACAAGCATTAAACAAACACCCTCAGTCCCTCTGTGAGTTCTTAAGCCTATTTCAAAGATATGAATATTGAGACATACAGACACAAGGCAGGTGAGGGAATATCTTTTACTGGACCAACTTCTTCTGGTGAAACAGACAAGCTTCCGAGCCACATAGAGCCCTTACTTTTCTTAGCTGAAGGAGAGCTCCGGGTAGCTCAAAAGCTTGTCTCTCTCACCAACAGAAGTTGGTCCGGTAAAATAGATTACCTCCTTCACCTGGTCTCTCTCTAATGTCTTAGGACCAACAGAGCTACAACACCACTGCAAAAGACATACAGATGTCGGATGACTCGTTCAAGGTCACACAGAGCCCAGGCAGAGACCAAGCTAGAACCCAAAAGTTCTGAGTCATGAATGCATGTTCTAATAATTAATCCTCTCCCTTCATTTCACCACGCTTTGGCCTGGCTTTAAAAATCCTGTTTCGCAATTCTCCTTAGCCATTTTGCTGCTTCCCATCAGCTAGTGTCTATTTCTTGGTGCTGCCACATGTACCTAGAATGAACAGCATCACATGATGATTTCAGTGGAGCTTTGGCAGATCAAAGTGGTTTCACTGCAGGCCACTGAAGCACCTTGAAGGATCATACATATTTTAAGTAATAATTAATAAATCATAATATTCTTTTACAGTACTTTGAAATCAGGGCTCTACCATGGATTGCTAGGTGTTGGGATTGCCTCTGAGACGTCTTTCCCCTTGGCTTCCTAAGAACTCAGTTTGACTCCAGATTTTGTGTACAGCACAGCTATGCTGAGTTGAGTTGACTCAAGCGTTGGGGGTGGGTGGGTATAGGGCACACATTTAAAGTTACACAGAAAACCTCTTCCTTTATATACATTTACACATTATATTGCCTTTACTATACATTGCATCGTGCATTTGGGGATTGGCTTGGTTACATGTAGAAACCAATCCCTGTATAGTATTGCTTTGCCCAGGCATGGTCCAGGTACAGCTTACTTTTTACCTCATCTTACATTCCAGGCTAATTTCGTCCTCTGTAAATGGTCCCCTGGGTGTTCCCCCTTATTTTAGCTAGTACAGACCTTTTGTCTCTTAACTTACTGATCCCTTTACCTACGTTAGTTAGCACAGGCATTCTGTTTCCAGTCTGCTGATCTATTTACTTCTCCCATCCTGTCTCCCAAGAAATGAGTCCTCACCCATGTGTAATTACTAACATACCAAGCTTACACTAGGGAAAGACATCAGAGTGAACTTATACTTATTTCTATTATAATAGCACCTGGAGGGTCCACCTGAGACCAGGACCCCATTGTGCTAAGCACAAACTATACAAACACAAAGTAAGAGACAATACTCGCCTAGAAGAATTTATAATCTAAACAGACAAAGGCTGGGAGGGGGATCAGACACCCAAAGAGGGGAAGTGACTCGCCCTGAGTCACACAGTGGCAGAGCTGGGTATAAAACCCAGGTCTCCTGAATCTCACTAGGGTGCCCTATCCATTAGCTCTCATGACGCCTGGTTTTTAAGATCGCAAATTCCTCAGAGGAGGGAGTGAATCATCTTATTTGTTTATACAGAATGTATCACAACAGGGCTCCGATCCTGATTGGAACCTCTAGATGCTACTGTTACTCTAATAATAAATCATAATAACATGAAGCTTGCAGTACTGCTTCAAAGACTTGAAAAGCAGTCCCTGTTCCAAGAGGGATAAAAAAATCTAAAGAATTATGCTGTTTGCCCATCTTGTAATCTAGAGCGCTAAACCCCGCCTGACTCCTTATTCCTGGTAAGAAAATGCTATTTTATGGAACAGGCTTTGTCTATTAACACCATCGGCCTTCATGATGCAACCTATGATTAAGACATCTTAAAGTAAAATTCAACTTTAAAGGAACAGCTGGGTTTGTTTTTATTAGGGGCAAGTGTAGAGCATCTCTTTAAAGCAAAGGAATTGGCATATTATATATATGTAAAGCTAAGTACACACACGTGCGTGCGCACACCCCCACACTGAGCTGTGGCTACTGCCATAAGCCACTTCTGGTACAATTTTTTTGCTCTTCCTACCCGAGACATAGATCACTAGTTGTAAATGAAGACGCAAGGGTATCCCCACAAATTCTGCAGATGAGCGGGTGGAGGAAAGTGGGGGAAAAAATAGAGGCAGCTTATCCACCCACTTTCTACAATAAAAGTTATATTTTGGTTTGTGGAGAGGAGTGTGAACTAATACTTTGAATGTGGCACTAGTTAAAACAGATGGTTGGGAAATGATTTTTTCCCCCTCCCATACAAAGGAAATTTCACTGAAAACAAAAGTGATTTCATTTTTTGTCTACCTTTTCAACAAAAAATTCTCAGGTTTTCAATTAAAACAACTAAATACTCATTGCTTTGATGTCCTTTCCCCAATCAAAAACTGAAATTTTGAGAGGTTTCAGTTCTTTTTTTCCCCAAAACAATTGTGAACGTTTTCCAGTTAGGTTAAAAAAAGAAAAGAAAAGCAATTTTCTATCAAAATATATGTTGAGGGGCAAGATTTCAGCGAGCTCCAGTAGCAATCAGGACTCCTGACTTAATTTCCTGATTCTGCCACTGACCTGCTCTGATGTAAATTAACTTCTCTGTGCTGCAACTTACCCATGTGTAAAAGGTGGAAGATGAGAATAACAGGAGAGATTTTAAAAGGCACAAAAGCTCAACTGATGCGAAAATCTCGAGACCTACTTCAATAAATGGGCCAAACGTGACAGTCAATTCAACCCTCACAACCTTCTTGGCTTAAATACGGTGATTTTGTATTTACACTGATGAATCAGAGAAGAATTGGGGAACCAATAAAATGTCAAATGCATTTTACATTTAAAAACAAAACAAACAAAACCCTCTACTTCATCCTCAGACCTAATCTACCTATTCTGAGGCCACCATGCCTTTCTTGTGGGTTTCTGAGGTGTGGGAGTTAAAAAAAAAACAAAAACAGGTTTTTAAAGGAACTCACTCGCAAAGTATATCATGGAGAGACTGCTGTCACTCTGTAAAACATTTTAAACATTACCATGATCGGTGCATTTCACTATGATGCTGCATTTCAGATAGTTTAACAGACTTTCCTTATGCTAAGGCCTTGATTCTGCCACTGGACCCATTCAGGAGAATTTCTGTGCCTATTCAGAAACCCAGTGATTTTAATGGAGCTCCACATATATGCAAGGATTCACTAGCAAGACTGGGACCTGAGCCTGGATTTGTGGGGGTTATGTTCCAGCACATCTGCAATTAGAACATTGCTCTCATCTTACATTTCTAGGGGTTTGATCCTGCAAGGTGCTGAGCAGTGAGAACTCCAACCCAAATCAGGAAAGCATATAAGCATGTAGCTTAGCTCCATTCCTATTCCATCAAGTGGTTAAACCCTGGGCTCAAGTAGTGATAAATTTCAGCACATGATTAGGTATTTGACTGAATTGGAGTTTTAAGCCACCAGGAACACTTGTGTGTAAAGTTAAATTCTTTGTTAAGTGCTTAGCTGGATCAGGGCCAGACTACTCAGGGTGGGGCCCGAAATTAATCTATACCTTCAGGATGAGGCTCTATATAAGCCTATTTTTCACTGACATTCTCAGTCCACAGCAATAGGTCTATTTAAATAAAAAGCTAGAACTTTTGATGTGAATGTAGGAATGATTTTTGGCTTGACAGCAGTCAATACCAATTTAAATGGCGAAACACAGAGGGGTGGGTTTGCACTAGGATCGGAAAGCGGGTACAGCTTTGGAGTCCCGATGCTGTCAGGTATTTTGTTGGTTGTTTTAAATTTTATTTTATTAAGACTCTCTCTCAAATTTCTTCTTCCAACCCTTCACCCCTTCTCTTCCTCACTTTCTATCTCTCTGCCAGCTAACATCACACTATTTAGATAATACTTAGTCCTGCCATGAGTGCAGGGGACTGGACTAGATGATCTCTCAAGGTCCCTTCCAGTCCTATTATTCTATGATTTTCCTTTAGGCAATGAGAACAGGCTTGAGGCACTGTTAAGGAACTGTTCCATGGGTAGAGAGGGCAAGAGTTGACATTTACACTACCCACTTTCTCTTCGGCCTAGGAAATGAAGTGGGTTAGAGAAGTAGCTCTCAGACTCTCTTGATCTCTAACAGACCCTAACTTGGGGTTGAAATAGTTGCTTTTTGAAGCTGGAGTATTTTGTTGATTTGGGTGCAAAGGGGAATCAAAATGTGACAGAACTGCAACGTTGATGATTCAGAATATCTGCTTATTTTTGTATAACCTGAGCATTTTTCAATAGTTCAGTATGAAATTTCTAACCGCTGCCTTATCTGGCTTGAAATCTTGTGAAATTTCTTGTCACCTGGAATAAAATTCCATTTCAAAACACCCACTGACTTTAACAAGACCAGGATTATAGTCACAGACTTGTTTGCTCATCTTACAGGCTGCAATTCAGACAAACACGCATTGAAGTGATACTTACAGATAAGCAAATGCTTAAGTGTTTTCCTGAAATAGATCCAAAGATTGTAAGGCTGTTTTTGTTAGGACCTGTAATTTCACATCCTTGGTTCAATCCTGCAGATAGTCAAGTGACCTCATTTCCCATTTATCTCACTAGGTAAGGTCTTAATGGGAATGAAAGATGGTCACAGGCTGCTAAATTCAGACCAGGATCCAGCATCCTAGCTAACCTATGGTTCACAAGTGCTCTGATTTCTCATTCCAGTACCACTCATCATAGACAAGCCTGAGAGGTGATGCGCAGCTCTGGAATTTAGTTACCCACAATTTGTGGTTAGGGCACCAGTTTAGGATTTGAGAGAAATGGGCTCAGTCCTCTGCTCTTGCCCCAGACTTCTTGTGCAACCTTGGGAAAGTCACTTAGTTTTGTTGTGCCTCAGTTCCCCATCTGCACAATAAGGATAACAGAACTTCCCCACCTCACAGAGTTTTGTGAGGATAAATACATTAAAGATTATGAGGTGCTCAGATAATATCCACAAAAACAACAAGGAGTTCAGGTGGCACCTGAAAGACTAACAGATTTATTTGAGCATAAGCTTTTGTGGGTAAAAAACCCTTATCCACGAAAGCTTATGCTCAAACAAATCTGTTAGTCTTTCAGGTGCCACCGGACTCCTTGTTGTTTTTGTGGATACAGACTAACATGGCTACCCCTGATATCAGATAATATCGTGACAGGGACATAGAATTACTTTAGGTAGATAGATACTAGGCATTTGGATCTGTTGGTCTGGCTTGGGCTTACCCCTAAGAAGAAGAGATTGCATTGGGGAGTGGATGGGGGGCAGGAATTGGGGGTGCAATGCATCCCCTTTGATGTTTTTGCTATTTTTTCTGCACTAGGCAGTTTGGCCTGTGGGCTAGAAAACTCCTGTGAGCAGGTTTTATTGTGACATTTCCTGAGAGTAGATTGGCTGAAATACCAGGAGAAACAGCCAGACTTACTGTATTTTGGCACTTTATGTCTTGGGTAGAAGCAGAAATTGCTGACTGGGTGAGAGAGAGAGAGAGAAAAGGATGGAGAAGGGGAAGAATTAACAAACCTTTGAAGAAACTTCTTAAAACGCCAAGTCTGCTTTGGTTTGAGGCCTGGGTGAAGATTGGAGGGAGAATAATACACTTTGATTTTAATTATCCAATGCAGATTTCCTTATCTTCCTCAGTTCTCATTCCTACAGAGCAGAAATGCTGCCTCTGATACAAGAGGATATTTAGTCTGGAAATGCTCTTATTTGCTAATCCAGGGCTCCAGGGCATCTCTAAGGAAAAACAGCACTTGCATCATACAGGGTCAGATTAAACAAAAATGGTAGGCCTGTATCTCCTTTCACATACATGGTGAAATCAGAAGTAATTCCACTGAAGTCAGTGTAGTTAGATTGGTGTTAAGTGACAGCAGAAACAGCCCCTCTGTGTCTAACTTTTGTAGGTGGAAAACCACTCAAATCCACACAGATCCTCAAAATTGATTTTCAGGGAGGGCGGGGGGCAGGTCTGAAGTGTGACAGGCTGGCAGAGCTTTTATTGAATCTGGTCCTTTTTCCTCTTTAATCATCCTCTGATCTGGCACATAGGCACAAAAGACTTCAAAGTTGCTGATCAATGTAGGGCTTGTGCAGTGCACAGGGAGAAAATTAACCAGTCCTCAGTTTAACCCTGGAGCCCCCAACACCCATACTTGCAAATGTATTTGCCTATTGTATAAGCATCTCCTATGTCCACCCCAGACAGCCTTGGCTAAGTTCACCAGATGTCCCATTTTTAAAGGGACAGTCCCATTTGTTGGGACTTTTTCTTATATAGGTGCCTATTACCCCAACCCCCTGTCCCGTTTTTTCACAGTTGCGATCTGGTCACCCTAGCCTTGGCATGATTTTTTAGTGTAATTGTCAAAAGGCCAGAGAGGGAAAAATAAATGGTATTGTATTTTTGTACTTCAAAACAACAACATGTCTACTATCAAAGCACAACTCCATATTGCGCCAGATTCTCTGCAGATATGAACCAGTGCACATCGGGGGATTTCAACAGGACTTTCACTAATTTTCATCAGCTGAGAGGCTGGTCCACGCCAGCCAGATTTCAGAAATTCACAGCTTTAAAAAGAGCCAAGGTTGAGAGAGAAAGACAGACAGCGCTTGGTGATCCTGAGGAAGAGGCTGAAAGCACTGAGCGAGCCAGACATTTTATGAGCTGCCCTCCACACCGCTACACTTCAATGGTCTTGTTCTTGGCACAACAAATGAGCTTCTTATTGCCTAATGAAGCATCAGTTCATACAAAGAAGGTGAGGAAAGGGGTACGTTTCAGTGACAAGTTTTCACAATGACATCTCCATTTTTCAGATCATCCTGACGTAAAATTGGGCAGTTAAGGCCCCTTTGGTATCTACCTTACAAATCACTAGCTCATTAGGACTGGAGATAGCTCTCAGGAAAATAACTTGGCAAAAGATGGTAGCCCTGTAATCATGGCACTGGATTGCGACTCAGGAGATATCGAATCAATCCCTGGTGCCGCCACAGACTTCCTGAGAGATCAAATCACCTAATCTCTCTTTAAAACAGAGATAACACTTTCCTACTTTGCTGCAGTGTTGTGAAGATAAAATAGTGTTTATGAGGTACTGGGTTCAATATAAATATCTGAATTGGATATCAATATCACTCACGAAGGGCTTCTAACCACCATATCATCCTGGCAAGAACAATATCTATACATCTGGCACTGAAATATCATTCCTGGAAGAATGGAAGTCATCTTGCAAGCTGTCCTTTCCATCCTCCCGATGCCCTAACATTCCAGTGAAGAACTGATGTGGAGAACACCCAGAGGAAACCATTTGCAATACTGAAGTTCTCCTGGTTCTACAAAACCCACATGATTTTCAGCACCGTCTACTGACACCTTAACTATTAATTATTTAAAAATATACAAAACTAGAGCACTCCTGCAACAGTTCCTTCCTCTTGAATCACAGAACTTTGGCTTCCCATAATTTTTTGTTTTTTTTTAAATTTCTTCTGCTTTGCATCATTTAGCAATCCATAGACTTAGCTTGATTTGCAATGTTGACAGAATGTCTATTTTAGCACAGGAAACATATGGTCACTTGTTTAAATTTGGGCAACTTGACTCAAAAAAACCCCACAAAAAAACAGGGTTCCTTGTTATTCAGAAGCAGGCCCAATTTTGCTACTAAACTTAATGTTCCTCGTTAGTTTTGTGAAGGCGGGCCCAGTCTTGAGCGTATTGCACAATGAGGAAGCCATTGCTTTTGGGGTGTTTTTTTCATTTACATAGGAATATTTCTCAAACATCTAGGATGAACCTAGGTGCCGAGCCAAATTCCACCTCAGGCAGTTACATTCTTCCTACCTAAATTCCTCCTGCAGTTTCATTTTCATGTCTGGTCTTAAATTGTTGTGCACTATTGTTTTGTGCTGTTAAACTGTTACCATTCCACCGTAGCTATATTTCAGTGTTGGATGTTGAAACAGCTCTAGAAATAATGGTCAGAGCACTGGGCTGGCATTCAAACCTATTGTGTTCTAGTTTACATGGTGAATAGAAGACAAAGACATACAGAGTAGACAGACGAATGAGATAGTCCCTCTTAGTGACTGGTTTCTTCGGTGCTTTTGCAGAATTCACTTAGAATATGTCTCCTCTTCAACTGGAGGTTTGTTTGCAGAGCAGGTAGACACACCCATACTACTATGGCTAAAAACAGCAGCGTAGATGCAGCCGTGCAGACTTCAGCAATGATTTTGTTGGTGTTGGTCCTGCTCTGAGCAGGGGGTCGGACTAGATGACCTCCTGAGGTCCCTTCCAACCCTGATCTTCTCTGATTCTATGAAAGTAGGAATCCAGCGTTCCCAGCATGTTTATACAGCATGGTCTGAAGCCCATTTTGCCACATTTATACTGCTGTTTTTTAGCATGCAAAAGGCTAGTGCAGGATGTCTACCCACACTGCAGTCACACCTCAGATTGCTCTGTAGACCTACCCTTAACCTCTCTGTGCCTCCATCTGCCTATGTGTAAAATAGGTAAATTACTTTTTATTTCACTAAATCGCCAGTTCAAGAAAGTACCACGGGCCTAATGATAAAAATGTGCTGAAGTCCCATTAACTTCAATTGGACTTAAGTATGTGCTTAAAATTAAGCATGTGGTTAAGTACTGTCCTGAATGGGGAGGCTTCCTTGAATTGTGGCCAAAGAGACAGATCCAAGAATTTCAATAGGTATTGGTTCAGTCCCTATTTAATTACTCTTTGCAAAACTGGGAGGTTTGGAAAGCACTTTGAACTCCTTGGATGAAAGGTGCCATCAGCCTCTCTTTTTGAAAGGGAAGATTATTATAATACACTCCTCCCTTGTAAAAAATTTCACTGACATAAAGCGTTTTCTTTCCCCTCGATGAGGGAGAAAAAGAAAAATGGATTCAAATTTAAACCTTTACATTCAGTAATATTTCCCGGCTGTGATTTAAAAAAAAAAAAATCCCAATCTGAACAGCTATCCAGTTTCCAGTCACCTTGAGAACATATTTGAAATATACGAGAGCATGAGTTAAAGTGAACGATGAGGGGTCAGAGATGCCATGAACATGCCATATTTTTAGTGACATCCTTCAAATGTCAATCAGCAATCAGGGGGGATTAAATCACTGCAGGTAGCATATCTTTGTTTCATTTATCTTTCAGAAGATTGCTCCCAGTATCCTCTTGATACTGTAACTGACCTTTCTTTGGGACAGGTACTTGTGAGGAGCTATTTGTTTTGCTCTCCTCGTGGATGTTTGAATAATAATTAAAGTTTTGTGAGGGGAGCCATGTTATTGGCGTGAATTACAGCACACCAGATGGCTAGGATGTCTGCTAGATTCCAACGTTTGACTGCAATGAAGAGTAAATTGAAGACTTCCCTCAATGACTTATCAGAGGACAGAGATTACTGCGGCAATTACTGCATGATTTCCATTGCTCCCTACAACACTTTGTAAAGCCACTGGCACTGCAATTACTTTTTGTGCATGATCCATCTTATTTAGGGTGTGTGTTATTCCATTAAATTATTTGGCACAGCACAGTGATGCTGAGGGTGATTAAAGTGCCAAGTATTTATATACATGTAAGGTTATGGTAGGTTTACGTCATGGGTCATGGCTTCAAAAAAGTCCACCCGACTGGCATGGAGCAGTTAGGTCAAGAGCACATCCCCTTTTCCTTGCGTGGAGACAAACAACTGTTCTAAACTGTAGCACCTTCTGTGGATACCATCGCAAGCCCCATCTCATAATCAGGAAGAGGCAGGATGCACCTTACTTTGGGCAATCTATATCTAAATGGATTCAAACGGATGGGATAATCCCATAAACTCATCTCTTATTAAATACCGGTGTCTGGGTGTTAGGGAGAAATACACAGCAGTCAAAAAAGGGTATCAGATGAAGTCCCAACTAAGGAGCTAAATGAGAAAGTTAAATGTTGAGCCACTGTCCTTGACCTGCATAGGCCACTCCTGCCACGACCACATCCGAGTTAGGCAGGTGATCCCAGATTCATGGCAATGAAACCGTTACAGCTATTCACACTTGTATTCTGTAGGCAGGTGCGCACATACATATATGCATAGCTATATGCACACACATTGTATCGTATTCACATATAGACACACAAACCTGTTCCACTAGACATTTTTGGGAACCCTCTCACTTGTCCCAGTACCAAGGCTGCTGTTCCACCATGGTAGCGACCCTGGAAATCTAGTGTATACCAGGCCACATCCATCCTTCCATCCATCCATTTGGTTTTTCTATTTCACCCATCCCCATAGTCAAACATACTCACAATGACACCTTAGTGCTTGCTTGTGCTGGAATTATTCCCTCATTGGTTGACTTTATCAGAGAGATTGGAAACACTTGGGTGGCAACAATCTTGTCTTTCATGTGTTTTGCAAACCACCTTGTATTTCAGAGGCAGCATGACCCATCGTATAGGTCAATGGACTGGAACTCCGGGTGCCTGGGTTCTACTCCTAGCTCCGGTACTGATCGTCCATGCTACACCTCTGTGTTTCTCCTTCATCCCTTAAAGGCTGCCTTGGCTATTCAGATGTGAAAATCCTTAGGGAAGGGGATGTCTCTCACTATGTGTTTGTACAATGCACAGCACACGGGCCTGGTCTTGACAGGAGCCTCTAGAAGCTACTATATTACAAATGAGTGGGGGACACAGTCTGTATTTCAGTTGACAACTGCATCTAATTCAGGCCTTCTGCATTTCATCAGGCACATAAGCACTCTAATTTCAGTGCACATAATGTGTGCCCTGCGTTACCCAATTGACACAACTACAAAACATCCTGCAGCAATGAAAACAACATATGACCTTTTAATTAAACATTTTAAAGCCATTCATTTATTAAGACGACACATTCCTGAGTAATACTTCATCTAGTTTATTCTGAGGCTGCTGCATTAGCAGTTTTAAGCCTGACTTTTTACCGACCTTCGGGCAAGATAAAGAGGCCTGAATTATATTCTCCATTCTTAACTGGCACCATTAAACACTGAATTGTTCTCTTCCGGGGTAAGCTCTACCAATGGTGTGAGGACAATAAGGAGGAAGACAACAGGAACTAGGGACTCTGATGGAACTACAATTATTTACCTAGCGTCCACTACAAACATTACAATGGCACAGCTACACCACTGCAGCATTGTAGTGTGGACACATGCTGCAGTGATGGAAGGGACTTTTCCCATCGTTGTAGTAAACCCATCCCCTCAAGAGGTGGTAGCTCGGTTGACTGAAGAATTCTTCTGTCAACCTAGCGGTGTCCACACCAAGGCTTAGGTTGGCTTTTTCACATCCCGGAGCAATGTAGCATGCTCATGTTCCTGCCTGTGCTTACACTCTTGCTCAACTTTAAACATGAGTGTAGTCCCACAGAAGTCTACTTGCGTGATTAAAGTTAAGCACGTGTTACACGTTCGCACGATTGGGCCGAACTGGACAAGGCAGAGAAAGGCTCTGTCTACTCGTAAAACGGTACAGTGGAGCTGCTGCAGCACGACACTGCAGACGCTCACTGTAGCAGTGGGAGAGCTCCCCTCCCCCACACACAGTTGCTGTGGTAAATCCATCTCCGCACGAGGTGGCAGTTAGGTTAATGGAAGAATTCTTTTGTCAGCCTAGCACTGTCTACACAGTGACTTGGGTTGGCTTAACTACGTCACTCGGCCGGGATTTTTCACACCTCCGAGCAACTAATTTTCTCGTGTAGACTGTCCCAAAGGGTTAACCATTCCGGGTGGGGGCTTGTTTCTGTACCTGAGAGCCCAATCCCTTAGGTGCTTCAGTGTGCTTCCCTCGTTGTGACTGGATAGCTCTGCCTCCATGCCCTCACCTCCTGTCCCTGCTTTGTGTCCCTGAGATCCCAGGGAAGATGCAGAAGCTCAAGGGAACGCAGGCACTGTGAATTCAATGTGCAGGGGTTCAAAGGCCAAGTGGAGGCTTTCTTTGCTTGTGCACCCACCTGTCTCTCTTCCAGGAACAATCTGGCCCTACATATCAAGGGGAATAGGAGCTGGAGAAAGAGAGAGAGCTGCACAGAGAATGCAAGGAAGGAGACACACAAAGCAACCGTTTTGGGCCAAGCCAGCCAGAGGTAGGCCATCTATCATCAGCCCAAAAGGACAAGTGCACTCATTCATTTAGTATAACATGCTTTAAGCACTTGGCTTAGGATGAGGCGAGTGGCGGTCTAGCCAAGAGTGAAGCACTGTGCTTTCAATGAGGTGCCACTTGCCTGTTCTGTACAGTGAAGAAAAGGATGGTTAATGGAACCAATTAAGAGGTTTGAATGTCCTTCTGACCTTTGTTTCCCACCTTCCCCTGCCTTCCAGGTCAACAGGAGTGTAAGAGGGAGGGAGAGGGGAGCAGCTCATTCAGCCAGTTAGACTGAAATGGTTGGGTGTTTTATGATTTTCAATTAAAGGCTTTTAAGGTTTATATAAATTGACATTTTTCCTGCAAGGGTAGGGGGGAAGAGGTGGTGTGTGGGTGGGTGGGAAGGAGTGCAGGGTTGAAGCTACATCAATTATTTGACAGAGAATATGCAGGTCAGTGTACTCTGAGTGCTCCCATGCATGCACGTATGTGTGTGAACATATACGTATGTATATAATTAGCAACACCTTTCCTCATTAAGTCTCCCAAGGGCGTGACAGACTGCCAGAGGGAGACAGCTGTTTAACAGCACACAGGAATGCAGTTTAGAAGGGAAAGCATATTGCTCAGTTGAAACATTATATTCTCAGTTACACCCTGGCCACTCCGGCAGTGTAAAAGGACATTAAAGTGGGCATAAATGGTCCCTTGGGAAGATGGCCATGCAGATGGCCTATCCCAGCCAGCACAGAACTGGGGTAAGGGCTCTGCACCAACTCTGCTCCTAGAAGGTTGGGATGGGGAAGGAGAGGAGGTGCAGTCAGAGCACACTGCGTTCCTGTTGTTGTCCGAGTACTTGGACCCACGGGAAGCAGACCATAAGGTCAAACTATCCTGAGGTTGAGGCTAAATGGGGCCCTGGCTGCCCCAGAATACAAAGAGCATAAAGATGGTTTAAAGCCTCCTTAACTTCCCGCTTTCTCCAGTCTTGCACTCGAGCATTCCAACATGAACTGTTAACAAAAAATCATGTCATATGCAAAAAGGTCATGAGATCGGCTTAAAAATCATGATATTTTGAAAAATAATACACTTGGAGTTCCTCTTATTAGTCTTCAGATTGTTGAGACTTGAGGGTTCACATCGTCAAACTTTTCTCTGCAACCACCAGGGCTAGGAACTCCCCCCCGCCCCCGCCCCCATGAAAGCTTAGAGTCTCTTGTAATCACAGGGCTCCAGGGGCTAGGGTAATAAAATCCTGAGAGTTGGCAACACTGCAACGGAGTAAGTGATAACTTGGTCTAGGAACCTGCTTCTGATTTCACTTAGACCAACATTAAGCTGGAGTATCTCTGGTGACTTCAGGACAGTTGCTCCAGATGCTCACGAGTGTATGAGAGAGAAAGAACAGATGCTGTTTTTTGAAAATCAAGCCCTGTATCTCCTGGTTTAATAATACACAATTTGTTTCTTACAAGTCCAGCTTATTTTGTTCTTTATGAAAGACATAAGATGCACTGAATAGGACAGCATGAGTGCCTTTGTCACGCAGTACGTGCTAATAATTATTTTCTGTGAGCAAAATAGTTATTGTTCTTAATCTGGTAGCACCTTCAAATGAAATTAGGGCCCCACTGTGCTAGGATTTGTACATAGTGAGAGAGAGAACCATTTCCAAAGAATTTACAATCTAAACAGACAGACACAGTAGGAGAAAGGAAGTGTTGGTCTCTCTGTTTTACCGTTGGGAAACTAAGGCACAGAGATTAAAGACCAGTTTATACTTAAAAGTTAAGTTGACATAGCTACAGCACTCAGGGAATGTGAAAATGCACACACCGGAACCTGGTAGTTATGCCCCTTTAATTCCTGATGTAGACTTGGCTAGGCCAATGGAAGAATGCTTTTGTTGACCTAGCTAGCGCTGCACGGGGAGGAGGAATTCCCACAGTAACAGAACCCCCCTCCCCCCGACCTCCATTACAGCAGGAAGCGTCTATACTACAGCACTACGATGACACAGTTGTGGTGCCATAGCTGCTCCACTTTAGTGCCTGTCGTGTAGACATGGGCTAAGTGACTTGCCCATCGTCACAGAGGGAGTCTGTGGCAAAACCAGAAACTGAAACCAGATTTCCGGTGTACCCAGGACCTTAACCACAAGACTACCCAAGCTGCTTTTGAATACTTTGGGTAGCGGCCCCTGCAGAAATGTGAACTGGTTTTGTTCCGTATTGCTTCTTTGGAAATACATGCAAGAAAGGGAGACCTTCCCAGCTTGCTGAAAAGCTGCTGAATCAGGGAAGTTAGAAATGGGAAAGAGGTGTTAGGTCATCTAGTTCATCCCCCAGAAAACTAGTAACTGGGTTGTTGAATAACTACATGGGATAATCTTCTTTGCATCATCCACATCATCTTTACTGATGATAATTACAACATTTTCTTCTAAATGCAGGCACAGCCCTGTGCAAAGCTGGCTGGATGTTATTCGTTTGATTTAAAACATTACATTAGCCATCAAGACTTCTCTGGCTATTCAGCAGATCCAGGGCATGGCAAAGCTTGTCCCTTCAAGAGTTTGTAATGTTCGGATTATAACATCATTGTCCAGTAAATTAGTTATTTGCAAATTGCATATAACTCTTTGGGAGAATTCCATTAGGCATGATTCTCTTTTATACCAAAGCCTTTTTACACCACTCTGGCAGTGTAAAGAGGCCTTGAAGTGGTCAGGATCTTAGTGTAATGACTTGTCTATGCAGGGAAATGCACCAAAATAGCTATTCTGGAATAAAAGCATCTGCACAGCAAGATTTTCCAGAATAGCTTGTTGACAGATGTTCATCTGCATGTGTGTGTTTCCCGTGTGCTGTCTCAACTCTGCTCAGACAGTTGGCACAGTAGACCTCCAGCGAACCGCTCAATCACCACCAGATCCGTTAAGGCACAAAGGCACCCAGCCAGGCTTATTGTCGATGACGCATCCCGCAGACTCTACCGCACCACCAATACATGTATGCCCGTAACAATGGAGCAGTTTAGTGAACGGTGGGACTTTCTGTTCCTCCCTAGGCTAGACAAAGACACTCCCTCTGAGATGCATCTTTATACCTCGATACAAAAAAGTTACGTACCGCCCCTCTGACATAGTTACTGCCCTCTGATGTGGCTAGTTATCACCCATCATCTTGTACATGTTGGTTCAATCAGAACAGCTCTATTACGTAATGTCGTCCTGACCTTGCCTTTTAGGAGGGGTCAGTGCATTCCTATTACCCTTGGGGAATGTTTTTGTACCACCCTTGATATTGGGATGTTCTGGTACCACTGGATATTCCGACGTGTTTGCATGAGTACTCTGCGCCTAGCAGTTAGGAATGTGTATTTCTGCAATATCAGCCCTGTTCTTGCCAGATTCTGTGAGCAGGCCCTGCCTCTCACCCACAGCTTGTCTTTGCTTTATATCAGTAAAAGTTTGACTACCACTTTAGCCCAGGCCTCATATCAGGCCTCTGATCCAAGGGCTCATGTCTCAGGCTCTCTTCCGACTACATTGCTATTCTGGTTAATTTCCCCATGTAGACAAGCCCAAGTGAAAATCAGGCTTGTGAGTTGGAACCGGGATATACTCTTGTATTGGTTTTTCAACCAGTGACATGGTTAAACTGAAATAATGAGTCAGCGTTTTCTTTGAGGGTTAGATATAATTGAAAGCCTGCAGCATTATAGTTATATTTATATAAAATAAGTTAAATTGGTCCAACATGGAACAATTCTCAAGATAGCGTTATTTTTATATAGGCACTTGATTTGAAAGATTTACTTATTCTATTAACCTTGATGTGAAATTGCTGGATCCTTAAAAAGTGCAGGACCTTTTCTTACATAATCTAGTCAATTCAGGCAGGGGGTAAAATTATCAAAAGCTCCTAAGTTCCATTTAAAAAAAAAAAAAACATTTGGGTTCTTAGGAGTCTTAAGACAGAGATTTTTAAAGGCATTTAGTGACCTAACGATGCAGATAGGTGCCTAGTGGGATTTTCAAAAGCACCTGCACACCTAACTTTCATGGGAGTTAGGCACTTAGGTGCTTTTGAAAAGCCAACTAGTGATCTTTAGGTGCTAAAATAGTTTTATAAATCTGGCGCTGAAATGCTTTTGAAAATTATACCCATAATCTGTATTTCCAATAGAGACGGGAATGGACCTAAACTCTGGATCTGGATCCCTACTGGGCCAATTTGAATGCAAAACCCCCAAACCCCAAACTCTGGATATGCTCTAAATTTTACACCCCCATGTTTGGGAACATTTGCACATTAAGTTTTTGGTCTGGAAGGGATTGATTTGTATCAGGCAAGGTACATGGGAAGTGTGTGGAGTTCAAATCAAAGGAAAGATAGTGTGGTAAAGCCACTGATGTTTGAAATTCCTTCTTTGAGGCTTTTGTTGAATTTGGGAGGTCAGATGGCCTCATGGTAAGTTTAGTTAATATTGAAGAGCATTCAGTCCTAATATCCTGTGGGATGGCAGGAGGTAAACCTTGCATGCCATGCTCGTTACTGCTGAGGTGTGTGCATAAGGGATGCAACTGTTCATTGTAATGAGGACAGGTTGTTAATGAGACAGTGTTTTGGAGGAGAGGTTCATGAGTCATTTGCTATTCTTGTCACAGCTCAGAGTCAAGCTGGAATTGCTGGGTTGACATTAACGCATCTCACTATGCCTGAGTGTTAGAATGCATTGGGATATGTTGTAACAATGGGCCCGTGCATACACTGGGTGAGTAAAAGACGTGATAGGACCTAATGCATGTTTCTGTGTGTGTACAGTGCCTCGCACAATAGGGCTCTGATACTTCATAGGCACCTTGGTACGACAAATAAATCACAGTAGTGCTTCAAGGGGTGAAAGGAATTCACAATGCCAGCTGCTCACAGTCCCTGCCCTGTCTCTCTATATGCATACACTGTGCTGAACATCAGCATCGTAAGGTGCTGATCTCAACTGAGACCTTTAGGCACTGCTGAAATACAAAGAATATGAGTCGTGCCAGGCCAACCATGAATTTACAATTTTTTCCAAGTCAAATTAATTGTAGTAAGTAAATGAAAACCTTTATTAGAAAGGAGCAAAGGCTGAAAGTATGTTTAAGTGGAGTCCAATTAATATTCCAAAAAACAATAAGAAAATTAAACCTGGATGCAAGAATCTAGAAATGCACAGATAACAGATCCAGGCAGTTCCCCGCTGCCATAAGGGAATGTAGGACCTCCTGATCAAGTCCAGTCCTCTGCTATCACAGGCAATCATAGAAGATTAGGGTTGGAAGAGACCTCAGAAGGTCATCTAGTCCAACCCCCTGCTCAAAGCAGGACCAACACCAACAAAATCATCTCAGCCGAGGCTTTGTCAAGCCGGGCCTTAAAAACCTCTAAGGCTGGAGGTTCCACCACCTCCCTAGATAACCCACTCCAGTGCTTCACCACCCTCCTAGTGAAATAGCGTTTCCTAATATCCAACCTAAACCTCCCGCACTGCAACTTGAGACCATTGCTCCTTGTTCCGTCATCTGCCACCACTGAGAACAGCCGAGCTCCATCCTCTTTGGAACCCCCCTTCAGGTAGTTGAAGGTTGCTATCAAATCCCCCCTCACTCTTCTCTTCTGCAGACTAAACAAGGCCTGTTCACTCAGCTGCTCCTCGTAAGTCATGTACCCTACACCCTGATCATTTCCGTTGCCCTCTGCTGGACTCTCTCCAATTTTTCCACATCCTTTCTGGGGTGGGAGGCCCAAAACTGGACGCAATACTCCAGATGCGGCCTCACCAGTGCCGAATAGAGGGGAATAATCACTTCCCTCCATCTGCTGGCCATGCTCCTACTAATGCAGCCCAATACGCTGTTAACCTTCTTGGCAACGAGGGCACACTGCTGACTCATATCCAGCTTCCTGTCCACTGTAATCCCCAGGTCCTTTTCTGCACAACTGCTGCTTAGCCAGTCGGTCCCCAGCCTGTAGCGGTACATGGGATTCTTCCGTCCCAAGTCCGATGCCATCATACAATTGATAACCCCACTATATAATTGTATATTCTTTTATCTCTCACTATCATTTTTGAAGAAGGATGGTAAAAATGGCAGCCCCTTTACAGGTGTTAGCAAGCCTATAGATGGTATGTAGGGGCGGTAGTGGTGAGAATGGGATATGGAATGGCGAAGAAGGAGCTGACAGACTAGTTGTTATCCACATGGCAGGAAAGAGAGGACAAGCACTTGTCCTGCAGCATCGGATGTGAACAGGTCATTAAGGATATGTACAGCTGTGAAGGGGGAGGGTGTCAGAGCTCAGGCTCCAGCCTGAGCCCAAATGTGTACACTGGAATTTTATAGCATCACAGCCCGAGTGCCACAAGTCTGAGTCAGCTGTCTTGGGCCAGCTGCAGGTGTTTTACTCCAGTGTCCTAACATATCCTAACACATTGGCTGGCCAGCTCAGGATACCATAGTTAGCCGTGGACTTTCTAAAGTCCGAGTCCCACAAGCTGCACAGAGTGGACAGAACCCCATACGAGACCCCATTGAAGTAAAAAGGTCTCCACACAGCAGCGATCAGTCCATGCAGAGCAGCTTTCAGGATCAGAGCCTAAATGATCATGTGGCTCTTTGGTCCCGGTCTCCAGAAATGGTTCATTTCTCTCAGTCAGTTTATATCACGGAAGGGGAAATTCATGCCAACAAAGCCTTTCCCTTTGCTTCATGAAATTTAATAACCAACCAACTCAGTGATTTGGGGTAAATTTTGCCTATTCACATAATGCTGTGATGGTGTAAAGCACGCAACTCGCACTAAAAGAAAAAAGCAAAACAACTACTGAACATTTTCAGAAGGTCTCAGCTCTTTAAGTACACCCTACACTGTTCATCACTTTACTAACCATCTCCTCGTTATGTTCCCTAATAGCCCCTTGTTAATTTGACTCCTTTTAAAGTACAGATGCTAGCTCAGTTATTGTTTTTGTTTTTAAATTACCTAGCTATGTAATGATGAAAGCACTTTTACTCTTGAAAGTACTTTAATGAAAGTGAATCTGACTTCTTATTTTGCTAGATAGCAGCACTATGTTCACTAACGGTGCCGTACAATGCAAATAATAATCGTCTCCGTGCCCCACAGCTATGAAGTACATAAACATTAAGATGCCTGCATTTTATAGATTGGGAAACTGAGGTAAAAAGATGAAGTTTCAGAGGGAGCCAGTGTCAGCCAGAATTAAAAGCCAGGAGTTCCTGGCTCCCGGCTCTGTGCTCACACCATTAAAGCTCACCTCTTTCTAATTACAGATGGCATACGTTAAAGATTAATGTATTGGAAAATTAAAACCACCGTGCATCACATTTCCCCACATCCATCCTTACATTTGAAGGGCCCGTGTTTTCTCTGTGTGCATGCCTGCATTCCAGGATCCATGGGAGATTACTGGAGAGAACAGTGATTGCATGGATTTGTGACTGAGTTGTCAGTTCTTTGAGGCAGGGACTGTCTTTTCATCCTGTACAACACCTAGCACAATTGAGTCCCGGTCCATGACGGGTTCCTACAGCGAGACAAATAAATATCATCATCATCAACATGAGCTGTGAGATTAATTAAAACGTTACAAACTCCACAGCTTCAGCTATCTCTGCTGGTGCGACTGTGAAATGGTGGGTGTTATAAGATCATATGTGCACTAGGATCAGGACCACACAAGCTACAACTCTGTTTAAATGTTTTTGCTAACAGGGCTCTAGCACAGTTTGCCTGACCAGCGTAAACAGAGATATGTCTGTCAATTTAATCTACTGCTAAACTTCCTATCACCGTTAGTAATCTGCTAACCAAACTATGCTCAAGATAACAAAGATATAACAGGCAAAAAGGATGCATCTGTACTACCAAATTTCCAGCAACTGTCCATCCTTATACTGCGAGGGACCATCCCTTCTGGAATATCTCCATGGTGTTCCAGCTACAACTTTGTTTTCCTCAGCATTTTTTGCAGGAACAAAACACATTTCCTGAGCAGCTCTAACTGCAAGCTTTTTGGGGATGGGTACATCCAGTGTACGATAGCCCCTGGCACAAAGAGATTCCAGTCCAGACTGGGGTCTCCAAATGCAATGGCAATAAGAAGAAGTATAAGAGAGCCTTTCGCAGCAAAGCAGCCTGACCAACAGTGCATCTGTTGAGGTAGATTAGCTCCACTGTAATGACTGTTACTAAGTATGTAAAAATTAGCAGGCCTGCTCAGTATAGTGGAAGTTTTCTTGCAACAATATACCCAGGAGGGACAACAAATTCTAGAAAATGTCCTTATGAGCAATGTCTGCAGAAATCAATGGTGCCACCTGATCTTGTATTGATTAAGAGGCCCTTGCACCAGGAAGTTCTCGAGCCATTTTTTTTTCTCATTTATAGTGGGACACAGAAACCACTCCATTGATTTTTATCCCCCACCTTGCTTGCCACTTAAAATATACAGCTTCAGATGTTGCTTACAGTTGCCTGCATTTTCAACTCAGATTCCTTCTGCAGAATCCCGTCAGAAAAACGTGACTCAGATAAATAAAAATGGGTAAGTATTATATCACCTTTTGGTACAAAATAACTACAGCATTCCCTGCTGATTGACAGGTTCAGATAAAATCCTTTCAGACTGTACTTAATACATATGTACTTAATACATATTTCCAGTAGCTTTAGAGCAACAGATGCTTGGGTCGGGTGGCCTCTGGACCCAGCGTGCCACATTCTCACTCCCATTACGGAAGGTTACTACCAACTTCCATTGAAATATCATCCGGGTAGTATACAATCTTTAAGGCTCAACTGTGCAACTCTTGCTAACCACTGAAGACCATTCAGCTCCTTGTGAGAACCAAAGTTCACCACTGTCATTAAAATGTCTAACCATTGGGTCCCGGGTAAACTGAGGGACAAAGGACAATTCCTTTCAAAGTAGCCTCCATTCTTGTGTGTGTGACAAAGTTCCTCCTCTGCCTTAGTGGGTCCTGCGCTTCTTGGTGGATTTGCTTGCCTCAGAGATTCAAGGCAGCCCTCAGTTTGGCCACTCTTGCAAGTGGCTCAAACCTGCCGTCCACTCAGCTAACCTCATCACTGGCCAGCATGGGAGAAACGGAGAACAATCCCCGCAGTCTCTGTGCCCCACCTAGTGGGTCGGGGACAGGGCAGATCCCTTTCCTATTTAGACCTTCCCTTCTGGTGTTTCTCACAGACCAGGTCAACTCCTCCTGTGTCCAATCAGGAGTTGGGGGGATGGGGGGGGGGACCTGGGCCAACCCTCTACATCGGGTTCCAGCCCAGGGCCCTGTGGATAGCAGCTGTCCACAATGTTCCCTGTATCAGCTGCGTGACAGGTACAACTCCCTGGGCTACTTCCCCATGGCCTTCCCCCCAGCACCTTCTTTATCTTCACTGCAGGATCTTCCTCCTGAAGCCTGATCAAGCTTGAACTCTTCACTCCTCCAGCAGCATGCCTTCTCACTCGCTGCTCCTGGTGCGCCCCCCTACTAACTGATGGGAGGTCTTTTTTAAACTGGGTGTCCTAATTAGCCTGCCTGCCATAATTGAATCTAGAAAGTTCTTAATTGGCTCCAGGTGTCTTGATTAGCTTGCCTGTTTTAATTGGTTCTGGCAGGTTCCCGATTGCTCTAGGGCAGCCCATGCTCTGGTCACTCAGGGAACAAAAACCTGTTCATCCAGTGGCCAATATATTTGCCTTCTACCAGACTCCTGCACCCCACTGGTCTGGGTCTGTCACATGTGCCTCATTGCTTGAGCGGGGATCTGCCACCTCTCAGATGAATACCCTAACCACTGGATTATTTGTGTATTCTGATGTGCACCTCTCTCCATCTCGATTGTTGAATTCCACTTTAATTACATATTAATTGGGCCAGGTAAGTATGCCTCTATAGGCCACTGGTTAGGATGCTCACCTGAGAGGTGGCAGATCCCTGTTCAAATCCTCTTTTCTCAGCAGAGAGGGTAACTGAACCAGCGCCTGCTGTGTCCCAGGTGATTAACCAAATAACCTTCTATGTTATAAGGAAGGCCTCTCTTCACACTCAGCAGGTTTGTGCGGAGTTAGGCATGCTCTGAGCACACCTACCTGATCAGGCCCAACAGGAAAGATCAGTGATCCTGTGCCTATCTTCCCCTGGTCTGAGGATCACAGTTGGGGCTCTCAGGGCCTACACTGACAATAGCTAGGATTAGCCCCTTTAAAGCACCCCAAACTCTTTTGGATTCCCTTTCTCCTAGTCCTTGTCACAATCCAGCTCGTCCTGAATATGGCTGAATGATGAATTTTCAAAGAGAGAAGAATAAAGCAGGGTGTTTTTTTTTTTTTTAGTACAACTTTTAGACGTATCTATTTTTTCCCGAAAAATCCTTCATTCTTCTCCTGAAAGCCCTGCCAAACTTAGGCGCTATTTCTGGGTAGCAATTAGCAGAAGAATCAGTCCCAAAAATACTGCAGTTACCAAGCAGCAGAGATTAAGGGAAGAAAAAAAAATCCAATGCGGTAGCCCCCTGGCATGTGATATGCTTTTGGAACATGAGCAGGATCTCACGCCACACGCTGTGCTTTAATTTGAGAATTCGGTGGTACACTTTTAATTGCCTGCTTTTTTCCCTTTGCACCACAATTGTATCTTGCCATGTCCCTAGAACGGTCTGATTCCCTGAGTGTTAATCGATCACTTACACCTGACCGGGTGGCCATGAAATGTCTTTCCTTTCTAAGGTCAGGTGCTGCTATGAGTGAGCATGCTGCAGAGTGAGCATGATTCTGCCCTCAGTTAGATGGGCACGAATGTTTTTCACTCCATAAGAGAATAAAATAAATAATATCTAGGTCTTATACAGCACTTTCTATCAGTAGATCTCAAAGCACTTTACAGAGGAAGTCAGTATCATTATCCTCTTTTTACAGATGGGGAAACTGAGGCACAGAGCAGTCAAGTGACTTGCCCAAGGTCACCTGGTAGGCCAGTGACAGAAACGGTAATAGAACCCCAGGTCTCCTAAATTTTAGTCCAGAGCTCTATCCACTGTGTCTCCCTAAATGAATGATATTCCATCCTGATTTACATTCATAGAGCCATAGAATCATAGAATACCAGGGTTGGAAGGGACCTCAGAAGGTCATCTAGTCCCACCCACTGCTCAAAGCAGGACCAATCCCCAACTAAATCATCCCAGCCAGGGCTCTGTCAAGCCTGACCTTAAAAACTTCTCAGGAAGGAGATTCCACCGCCTCCCTAGGTAACGCATTCCAGTGCTTCACCACCCTCCTAGTGAAAAAGTTTTTCCTAATATCCAACCTAAACCTCCCCCACTTGCAACATTACTGAGAGAGAGAGCGCAGAATTTGGCCCTGATGGCCTATGTGAATGCTATATGACAAATGGAGCAGCTGACTGAAGTTCTGTGATTACCTGTGGTGACGCCGAGTTGAACAGCATGTATGACCTTACAAAGGGCCTGATTCTGCAGTCCCAATGTGAGCAAAACTGCTTTTGCATCAGTGTCTTTGATATACCTGCTTTATATTGGGTTGGATTGCTCAGCATGAGTTAAAATGGCGAATGCACATAGGGGGCCGGTATCAGAATGCCACACAGACTGAAACACCATAATTCCCCCCCCCCCACATCACACTTCCTGTATTCAGTATCCATGGCATTAACAGTCAAGACACAAGTGCACAATCCTCCAAACCCTACACTCCTAAAGCCTGACCCAAAGTCTGTTGAGGTCAGTGCAAGGACTCCTACGGACTTCAGTGAATTCTGGATCAGGCCCAAAGTCACAAAAACAAAAGAAAGTGATCACCCAAGTAAATTTCGGGCTAAATTTTGTCTTTTTTTCAGCACTGCTCACAGCAAGGGACGATGCTTAAGATGCACCACCACAGGGCAAGTGCTAAGAGGCTCTGGAACCCCAAGACACTCCTGTGAATCACAATTGCCTCTGATACCTCTCTGCCCGTTTATGCCTGCAGTAAATTGCTCCCCACAAGCACTGGGTATGCTACTCTGGCAAATAAGGAGTGGGGGCAAAGGATCGGCCCAATCCCTGCCTCAGTTGCCCCAGAAAGGGAGTAAGAAAGGTGATGGCTGGGGAGCCAGAAGCCTGAGAGTGGGTGTCTTTGTTGGGCCATGGAGGGGGAACAGAGCTGCAGTTGCCCTGAACTGCGACAGCAAGAAGTTTTGTTCTAGACATGGAAAAAAGGAGTAGTCCATCCATGAACAGACCCTTGAGACAACCCTCCAGGAAAAAAGTAACGAGGTTTAGAAAAGCTATCTCTCCCTACAGACTAGCAGACAGAGTTCTGATGTGCTGCATGCATTTCATGTTGACAAGTAAAATGGGTAATGGAACACAGGGCTCCTGCCTCTGTTCAGCAGAGAGTATAAAGAAACGG
This sequence comes from Eretmochelys imbricata, assembly GCF_965152235.1. Taxonomy (NCBI): domain Eukaryota; kingdom Metazoa; phylum Chordata; order Testudines; family Cheloniidae; genus Eretmochelys; species Eretmochelys imbricata. Next base: position 9,088,160 of record NC_135597.1, read on the forward strand.
TTAGTGCTCCTTGTGATTAATGGATACTTCTCAGCCATTTTTAGTAGCAGGGATTTCTGCAGAGGTGTGTCTTCAGCTGATCAGCGAGAAATGCACGGTCATGCTCTACTAAGTAGGGGTTAGGTAGTTCACTAAAGTGAGCTGTGTGAGAGATTCAGTTAATGGGGCCTGATTTACAGAGATGCTGAACACTTGCAGCTCTCACTGCCTGCAAGAAGAGTCTGGCTCTTCTAGAAATCAGTCCCATTACTATATTCTATCCAAGGCACGTGCTTATTTTGATATGCTAACAAAAGGCTCAATTCAGTGACTGTACAAACATATGGAAGTACTCCAGTTGATTTCCTTCCTGTTCAGAGGTCCACCCACATGGAGAACCTTGCAGGATTGGGGCCTAGGAAATAAGAAAAGAAAAGAAAAGGAAAAAGAAAAAGAAAAGGAAAAAGAAAAAGAAAAAGAAAAAGACCTTGCACTTCCACAGCATCATCCATTTTAGTATCTCAAAGTTTTCAAAGAATTAACTGAAAATTCTTAAGTTAACACTGCTTGTTTCGAGATGTATAAACTGAGGGACAGGGGGTGTTCAGTGATTTACCCAGAGTCACACAACTCGTCAAGAAGCCACTAAATTAATGGCATTACTCCAGGAATAAAAGAACAGCTCCATAATAACAACTCCCCATTCAGTCTATTGTGTAGACATCCCACCAGTTCATCTGCTCTTCAAATCTCAAGGAAAAAAAGATGGGCTTTGCAGAATTGTGAAACGAAATACTTGAAACCTGATTCCTGTTCTAACCCCTAGACTGTGCTGTCAAATTAAAAGACATTTATTTGTGTTAGGTACCTTCCCATTATTTCAGCCTGTCCAAAATCCTCTTAAATAAAGGAAGAGTTCTCTACACGATTACCAAAGTGCCCATTCAAACTAATCTACAGGTGAAAATTGGTACCTGCACTTCAGATAATAAGAAAAAATTAACTAAGTGGACATGACATGTCGGGGGTGATGCTATATACTCATTATGTGTAGAAGTGTCGAATGAAGCACTCAGCTTTTCCCCAAGATCAGGCCCTAAGTGCACTGGGACCATTTCTAAAAGTAAGCCAGGAGCCCGAGAGGAATTTAGCCTACTTTTGAGTTATCAGGAGACATAGGTGACAGGCTAGAAGACTTTAGGTGGACTGAAACATAGTCAATAGCCAGGATTCCAAGCCTAGCCAATCTTTAGATGCTTTTTGAGAACCGAGAATGCTGTTAATAACCAGATGTGACTCTGTGGCACATTTGACTACATGCTTATTTTACAGCCACTGCTCGAGGCAACATCTAACAACGGGGTTATTTTCCATTAAGTATAACACTAAGATGAAATATCTAAGCAAAAAATTCTCCGGACAAATAATATCTCTTCTAAAGAAACTTTTTAAGATGTGTTTTGGGATAAGTACCTTGTTTCACTGTTACTAATTTGTATGGATATGAGTGAGAAAGAGAACATTTTCACCAAAAACTTCAATTAAAAAATTAGACTGTCTTGTATACATTTGTACACAGGGGGCCTAAACCTAGATGGGGCCTTTGGATGCTACCACAATATAAATGATTTTTAACAACAACATCATCAGTTATAATAATAGAAGTACGGTAAACGATATGCTAACCTTGTTGTCTTGTTTGAGATCTTAAAATATCACGGGTTAATAGTTAGCCACCATTTGCATTATGAATAGCGGCATATCTAAGAAAATATTTCAACATTAATGGCTCCAAAGAGCAAAAGAAATTTTCTAAACAGATTCACAGGCACAAAATCATCTTAGCTCTTCTGAGTTACAGAGATGTTTGTATGCAAAGGTCTGCACAAAGTCCCCTGAACAGTCCGCATGCCCAGCAGTTGAGCAATTAGAAGAGATCACTGCTGGTATTAGAACTGAAGTCTCCATTTTTTCAGAGAACTGAAACCACTTCAGATCAGCCTCCCATCTGCTATAGTTAATCCAGAGAATTATTTCAAAACTTGGAAGTGTAGGGTAAATGAAAGCCACAAAGTGCTTTTCAGCACCATTAACTAGAATTAGCCCAGTCAAGCCACTGCACATTGGCTGCTTATATTTTTCATATATAAATGGGGGTGGACAAGGGGAGAGGATGCTTGGAACACAGCAAGGAGTATAATTTTAGTTGTTTTTCTGTAAAAAGGAATAAACAAACCAACACCCTAGAATTAATTCTGAGAGATGGTATTTTAGGCCATGTTGCTGTGCATGAACCAAAGTGCAGCAAGTTCCTCTAAAAATAAATATTTGCAGAAGAGATTAAAAGAACAAAAAAGAAAAGTTGGAGGTGTGATGAGATGACTAATGGTTCTAAATTTAAGCCAGCAGCTTATTGCCTGGTTTCTTCATCTAGATGACTGCTAAATTGTAAGTGGGTTTATGTAACTAACATTGCTTTAGATTTTACAGGCTGATGCTCAGTAATCTGTCGCCTCTCAAGGGTCTGTTTTGCTTTATGCCTTTAGTTGCTGATTTTTTGTTGTTGTTATCACCGACAAACAGAATCATTGACAGTACAAATTATTCTCTCACATCCGTATTAAAGGGGACCTGATTCAAAGCCATAGATGTCAATGTAAAGATGTCTTCAGTGGGGTTTGGAGCTGACTCTCAGAGCCCAATCTAAAGCCAATTAAACCGTGAAAGTAATGCACATTGGAAAACAGTCAACTATACATACAAAATGATGGGGTCTAAGTGAGCGGTTACCACTCAAGAAAGAGCTCGGTTGGACTAGATGGACCTCTTGAGGTCCCTTCCAACCCTGATATTCTATGATTCACTATGCAAAGTTCTCCAAAAACATCTGCTCAGTGTGCAGCAGCAGTTAAAAAAGCTAACGGACTGTTAGGAAGCATTAGGAAAGGGACAGATAAGACATAAAATTTCATAATGCTTCTATATAAATCCATGGTATGCCCACAACTTGAATATGGCATACAGATCTGGTTGCCCCATTGCAAAAGAGATATATTGGAACTGGAAGAGTTACACGGAATGACAACAAAAATGATGGAACAGCTTCCACATGAGGCAAGATTTAAAAGACTGGCACTTTTCACCTTGGAAAAGAGATGACTAAGGGGGAATATGAAAGAGGTCTATAAAATCTTGACTAGTGTGGAGCAACTGAATAGGAAAATGTTATGTATTCCTTCACATAAGATGAGAACTAGGGGCTACCTAATGAAATTAACAGGCAGCAAGTTTAAAATAAACAAAGAGAAGTACTTCTTCATATAACGCACAGTCAACCTGTGGAACTCTTTGCCAGAGGATGTTGTGAAGGTCAAAACTTTAACAAGGTTCCAAAAAAGAACTAGATCAATTCATGGCGGATAGATCCATCAATGAATATTAGCCAGGATGGGCAGGGATGTAACGCCATGCTCTGAGTGATCCTAGCCTCCGTTTGCCAGAAGATGAGAGAGTGGACAGCAGAGGATGGATCACTCTATAAATTTCCCTGTTCTGTTCATTCCCTCTGAAGCACCTGGTATTGGCCACTGTCAGAAGACAGGGTACTGGGCTAGATGGACAAGTGGTCTGAACCAGTCTGGCCATTCTTATGTTCTTATGAAAGACTTTCCCTTGAATTCAGGTCCTAAAAGAAAGGGTGGTGAATACGGCATATGACGGGATACAGCTGTGCTTGGGTAGTGCTGGTGATGAAGTGCAGTAGGCAGATATTTGTGGTTGGGGCTGTGTGCTACTAACACTTGTATCTATGATTTCCAATGAACTAACCCTGTTTGACTCACATTTCCCCAGGCAGGGTCTGATCCAAAGCCCATTGCAGTACGCACACACACACACATATATAATGGGGAAAAAGGAGTATGGCGTAAGTAGTGGCAGCCCTACTGATTGATTTTATGGGCTATTTCATAGACTTTAAGGTCAGAAGGGACCATTATGATCATGTAGTCTAACTAGGGCTCTCACCACAACTGTGTTTTGTAGTGTCACAATACTGATAATCACGCTCTTAAGTCAATGGGACTTCTCATGTGCTTAGGGGTAATACGCATGTACTTCAGTGCTTCTATTTTATGCTGTACAGGTTCCTGTACCACCCTCATCACCATAGTATCTGAGCACCTTCCAGCAGTGCATTAAGCAACATGACTAGCATCTGTCATGTGTGGTTCTTTCTCCCTCTCCCCAGGGGGAGAATTGTATAGTGTAGTATTTTGTTTTGGAAGATTTTTTTTAAAAAATGCACCCATTGTTCTCCGTGTGTGTTGCATTTATAATTAGATAGTCTGGTTTTGCGGGGCAGGTACCAGCTTTTTCTTCCATTTGTACAGCACCTAGCTCAAAGGGGTCTTGGTCCTGACTGAGACTCCTAGATACTACCACAGTGTGAATAAACTGATGATAATAAATGTTAGAGCAGGCACATCAAAGAAATGCACCTGGCACTTGGAGCAGATGGTGGAGAAGTTTCCACTGGTCCTTGGTTCCTGTGGGAGTTTGTTGCACAATCGTGGACCGGCCCCTGAGAAAGCGGTCTCCTGCCCAGATGGCTTTATCTGCATAATACAACTTTGCAGAATCAGACCCAGAGTACTTACACCTTGAAGGATCAAGCCCGTACTCCTCAGGCAGTTCCAATGGAAACCAATATGCTCAACATATCAACGTATCAAAATCCAGCCCTATGGGATATTTGCACTTGCAGTTCTGACAGCCCCCAGAATTCTGCAATGTTTGCATTTTCACTCGTTCACAGAAAAAATACTGCACTTCGGAGTGTATCACATACCTTGGAGAAATTAAACAAGGCATTGACATGACAGAAATATAAAGATCTTTGCGAGTAGCAACATGCTACATATACCACTCCAAATTGGACATTATATAACCCGTCAGACGCCAACAATGAAAATGAATTACAGCGCACAGGGAAGCCAAGTTAATGCACAGGTGCTCATTAGTGTGTTGCAAGAGATGTGAAATGCCTTCAAAAGCCAGTGGAAAACAATGGGTCGCTGGCTGGTTCTTGGAATTAGCAAATGGATACAAAGTCATTCAGCTGTAAGTTACCTGATTGAATTTGAAACAACAGATTATGTCTAGTAATGACTGAAAAGTGCTGTCATCCAAACAGCCTATTGCAAAATAAGAGGGGGGTCTTTTTCCCCGATCCTAAGTGTAACCCTTCTGCCCGTCAGAGTTGGCAGCAACAAGGGCCGGGTTCAATATCTAGGGGATCCATTCCAATAACACAATGCAAACCGGCTCGAGCCCCCACCCAGTGACCTGGGACAAATATATACCACCCCCGCTGGGCGCCTCCAAGAGGCAATACTTCCCCTCTCGCAAGCACATAGCCTGAGTGTAGCAAAAGCCTTTTAATAACAGAGAGAAACAATGTGGCATTATGTTGGGGAAACACCACCAACAGGATTCATAACACAACCCATGAGCAAAAAAAACTCACCCCAGGCAAATTGGGGCATGCCCTTTTCCCTTTGGTTCTTGAGTCCAGCAACCCCAAATCACCCAAAGTCCCAAAAGTCCAATGCCCCAAAAGTCTCTGTCCCTGGTCAGGGCAGCCCCAGAGTTCGAAAGTTTATCTGCGGAGCTTTACCTCCCAACCTGGGTGGAAATGGGACGGGGGTAAGAGGCACCTTACATGATCTGAAGCTGACCGCCCCATAGCTCCATAGCAGCGCTCCGCTCCGCCAGCCGCCCCACAAACTCCTTCGCTCCGCTGCGCTCCGCTCCGCCAGCCGCCCCACGAACTCCTTCGCTCAGCTGCGCTCCGCTCCGCCAGCCGCCCCACGAACTCCTTCGCTCAGCTGCGCTCCGCTCCACCAGCTGCCCCACGAACTCCTTCGCTCAGCTCCACGACCCACAAGCAGCTCCTGCCATCCACACACTGCTCCGCGTTGAACTGCTTCACCAGCCGTGCCACAAACTGCTCCACAATATATCTTCAGGCTCCCCCACTACTTAACACAACACTCAGTGATTTCAGCTCTTAGGTGAATTCAGCTTGTAGTAGGGGAGCCCCAGTGCTGGTGCACTGTCAGCCCAAAGTGAGCTCAGCAGCCTATAACTAGACTTCTAATGAAATCAAAATTAGCTCTGATATTCCACAGTGGAGAGAGGAGGAAGTGCAATTAGCATGTAAGGCCCTCACCAAGGGGCCCATGCCACCAAGTATTAATACTTGTCCCCAGCCTCTCTCTATTCACACAGTTTTGGAACCCATGACCCTTGCCTAGCGAGTGCTACTTAGTTGATGGTGAATCCCTCCATCATAACAAAAGGCCACGTACAGTTCCAAGCACAGTTCCCATAATCAGGGTAATAACAATTTATTCTTCCTGCCCCAATAACAGAGACGCTGGGGATCCCACAGCAGCCAAAGTGACCATTTGAGCAGCTATGGTCTCATTCTAGGCGTGGTGGGTGTGCCTATGCAAATGACATCGGCCCCTGAAGTTCTTTTCCACAACTTGCCACACCTCACCACCAGATGTCAGGGTGGAGCTCATCCTGACACTGCTTACATAAGGGACAAGTAGCCACCACAGAGTTAGCACTATTTGGCATCCTTGTTGGCCACCTCAGTAGCAAGACCAAGGGAAAGAGAAGGAGGGAACTCAACTGGGGTTGGGCTTGGGGTTTAGCTTGCTGGACAGGGCAAAATGAGGAACATCCACAGAGCTGTAAATCCAGTGCCTTACCTGAATCCTGAAAGCAAAGCAACAGCATCTTTGCTGGAATATTAAACTAAAGCGAACTAGATCAGTGCTTAGCCCTTGCCTGTTAATTTTCTCGGCATCCAAGCTCTCAGCACCCCATGTCAAGAAGAAAGACATGTCAAAAATGGGCTGAAATACAGATCCAAGTTAAAATCCTGGGTTTGTCTTTGAGTAGCTATCGAGTAGCCTGCTGTCTGGTCTCAATCAAAACTTCCATCCTTGGCTATGGTCTGGTCAGGACGTTGCTTTCACATTACATTGGGCCTGAAAAATGACACCATCAGAATTGCTGTTCTGAACCAGACCTGCAGCCCATCCAATCCAGTATTCTGTCTCTGCATTCAGCGCCAGCTGCTTCGGAAGAAGGGGCACAGGCAATGGTTTGGATGAAGGACAGTCAAATTGGCTCCTTGCCATTTCCCTAATTCATCAGCTTCACTCTGAGGCTTTTTTGCCCGGTTTAACAACATGCAGTATGCTGGTTGGCAATGAACAAAGCAGCAGCAGCGCAGACAGCTGAAATGTTTGATAGATTATCTGCCTGCTAGCTAGCTAGGAGCACCTATTAAACTGCATAAGCACCTGTAAGGACAGAGATATGTTTATTTTTTATTTTAAGGCAAGCCTTTTACATGGGGAAACACAATACAGACAGGTAAGAAGAGACTGGATTCCAAACATGGTATAGGAAGTGGGGACTTGTGGGTAGCGGAGGGAAATGGAACTCAGGTCTATTTCTAGGCTCTGCGTGGGAGGGTTGTCTTGTAGTCAGAGGAGGAGTGACTCAGAAACAGGAATCCTGGGGACTATTACTGGTGCTGAGGAAAGGAATGTGATCTAAGGATTACAGCTGGAGTGACTGGGAGGCAAACACCTGGGTTCTATACCTGGCTCAGTAAGAGTGTGTTTTGTGGTTAGAGCGCAAGGATTGAGTTGTATTCCCAGGGTCTTGTGTTCAGAGCACAGGGCAGGACTCCCGAGGTCTGTTCCTGGCTTTGGGAAAGATGTGTAGTGATTAGACCAGGATGGATCAGAAGTCAGTACTCGTGTGTTCTATTTCTAGCTCTGCTACTGAACTCACTATATGACCAATGGCAAATCACTTAACCCCTCTGCTACACATCCACCCTCTTCTTCAATCTGTAACAAAATGAATAATTATGCACGCTTCATAGGAATGGCACCAAAATCAAGTAATGTTTGATCCCCTGATGGCAGATGGAAAACAGTGTTCATATTATTATTACAACATTTGTAACATCTTCACCAGACAGGATTCCTGCCTCTTGCTTCACCAGTGATTTTAGCAATTTGCTCTGCAAATACCAACCAGCACAATGTTTGACAGTTCTCTCCTAAACATGTAAGAATTAAACAACAGCTTCCTTCTATCAGTGGATCTGTGAGGTACTTATTTACTTTAAGCGCTTGCCTCAGGGACATATTTTGAAAAGTAGAAAAATGAATAACCTTATTATCCTCACAAACAAATCCCTCGTTTTAGGTTCTCTCTGCCACAGGGCCTGACATCTCAGAGTTCATGGAGAAACAATAGAAAATGTCTTTAAAAGACTAGAAATGCTCCTCTTATCCATGCAGAATTCAGCAATAAACGAGATTGGGGTGCAGCAGGGGACCTCCTCCTATTCTTTCACACCTCATTCATTTGGTTTCTGGAACACTAGGAACATTCAGTGTTTCATAGCCCCATTAAATCTTTTTTTTTCCTAATCTCTGAAACGGGAAAGCCAGGAGGCTATTTACCTTGGTAGATAAAATGCAGGAGCTGGTGAGTGTGCCAAATACACAGTAAGAGACATTCTCTTTCCTGAAGAGCTTACAGTCTAGAGAGACAAGACAAAGGGTGAGAGGTGAAAACAGTATCAATAGCAGTGAGCCTGTGGTGGCATAGGCTTTAGTGCTGGCTACCCGCCCAAGGAAGTACCCTGGGTCCCAGTTGGCTTGTACAGCCGAGCTGACGCCTGTGTTGCTGTGGCTTCTTTTGTGTTGATACTTGAGCTAGACAGGTTAAAGCTAGATCAGAGATTTCTACATATCACACCTCCCGACTGCAATTTAGACATAGCCCTAGCTTTTGGTTTTAGAATTAGAGATACAGTCACCTTGCACGGAACATGTCCTAACACAAGGACCTTGGACAGGTCACTTCAACTCTCTATGCCTGTGTTTAAAATGGTGAGAATAATCTTTACCTTTCTCACAGGGGGCTGCCAGGGATGTGCATACAAGGAGCCCACCTGAGGGGGGCATACAGAATTGTGGGGGTTGGTGTTTTTCCGGTGCCCTGGTGTGAAGGGCAGGCAGGTAAGGTCATGGCTGTGTGACAGGAACCAGCACACTGCATGGGAGGGAAATAAGCAGCATCCCAGCACACGGTGTCTCCTGGGGCTTCCCCTTTGCAATCTGGCACAATCTAGTCCTTTAACATTTATAAAGGGCTGTGAGATCCTCCAATGAAAGGTGTTAAACAAGGACCAATCAGTGACAGAAGCTATGAGTGACATTGCAACCCCATGCAGTATCTTTGGGGACCATTGTATTAAATTTATGAATAGTTTGTGTATGATTGTGCTCTTCTCCATGCGGGGAAGGTTATCACGACTCCTCCAGGGACTTAAAACAGCAGGGGGTGATTAAGTCGGGTCTCTGAGACTACAAAAAACTCCAGAGAGGTACCATGCCCTAGGGTTATAGAAATTAAGTCTTTAGAAAACTCAGTTTGAACCAAACAAAGAAAGGGCTTTTGGTATAAAAAGCTGAGCTTGAACTGATCTGTGGCCTTCCTTTCGATTCAGAAAATGGACAAGACTTTTGATCCTTTGGGGATGCCAACCTTTGCTGAAGGGTTGGAAAGCATTTGGCTTACCATGGCCCCATAGGTTTGACTGGCGATTTATCGTACGTTTAGTGTGTTGTAAATCCACTTTTTCTTTTATACGTTTTCTCTGTATGCTTTTGTCTATAAAATAAAGATGCTTGCTTTTGAAGAGCTGCATGGTAACTTATAATTGCTGGCATATCCTGGCCTTTGGAGAGCAAGCAAAATGCAGGTGCTGGCCTTTAGGCAGACTGGCTTATTGGGGATATCATAGTGCATAGTAGGGGGCTGTGTAGCCTTAAAAACACTAGTCAAAAAGGGAAAAGGAAACAGGTCCCTGTCCAGAGACAGGTGGAGGCCTCACAAGCGACTGGACACCCCTGGAGTGGACCAGAGTGGGAGAACAGGTGCAGTTAGCCTGAAACTCTGATAGATTAGGGGTATCTGGAGACCCTACGATCAGGGTCTCATTATGCTAGGCACTGTATATACACAATCCCTGCCCTGAAGAATTGGGTTTTTTTCCCTCTCTCTCTATATATATCAATATCTATACCTATTTATGTGAGTGTGTATATATATAGAGAGAGAGAGATAAACAAGACAAAAGGTGGGAGAAAGGAAGCATATTATCTGAGGCACACAGAACTTAAGTGATTTACCCAAGTTGGCACAGGGAGTCTGTGGCATAGCTGGGGAATTGAACCCTTACCTCCTCAATTCCAGTTCAGTTCCTTAACCATGAATTCATCCCTGCCCCCACTCCTCGGTATAAGCAGAACACTCAGAACCATTCCATGTATTCCATGACACACGGTTGTTTCCCAGGGGAACATTTCTAACAGAGGATGGCTGCTCCTCTTCTTTCCTTCCCTTTCTTTCTCCTTTATTTGGGAGAGCGGGAGGAAAGCGGTAGGGGTTCTGACACATCATCGCCTGTAAAAATATGCTGCTAGCTATCTCTGCCTTGGTGCCTCATCCTCTGCTGTATCAGTCAATCACACCGGGCCAGATTCGGATCTCAGCTGTAACAGGTGTGAATATGGAGTGATTCCCTTTTAGTCCACTTATCAGTGAAATCAGAATCTGGCCCACGGAATAGCAGGGCAGGCCTCATTTTGGGAGAAGAGACAGATGCTGTCCAGAGGGCTACTAACAGATAGACTGATATGTATGCGCACAAATTACTACCTGTGCTCCTGAGGCAGATTCATAGGGTTTAATGAAGTCGTCATTGGCCAAGAACTTCCTTCAGGAAGTTAGGAAAAAAATGTAATTGACTAAAAATGTTAAAAAGAGGAACATGGGCAGGTAATCAAGTTCCCTCCGCACTAGACACACGACTGCTGAACAGATTCATTGCTAAATTGCATATGATGAGGGGTGGGGACCTGATTTAATCTCATCCACACAGGTTCATTTAAATGGCAAGACCTTTGGGCAGGGACCCTCTTTTAGTTATGTACGTGTTTATGCGGTGTCTAGCATAAACACATACATACCTAGTGCTCTGATCCCTGAATAGGACCTCTAGGCTCCCCCTTTACAAATAATAAGTAATAATGATAAAAGGGAAGTCAGGATTTACAGCAGAGGGACTCAGATCAGAATCTAGCCCAGCGATTTTAGCTCAGGGTGAAATTCACCTCTACACACAACACAGAGACAGTCTACTGGGTCCAATCACATTTCAATTTAATTCAGCTCTGAATTGACAGTGGCCAATAGCAGCTGCTTCAGAGGAAGGTGCAAGAAACCCTGCATTAGGCTGTTACAGAATATCCTATCCATAGGGAAAGTGTGTTCCCCAATCCCTATTATTAGTTAGGGATTGGTTTTTGCCCTGAAGCATGAGGATTTATTTCCCTCCCAAGAATCTTGACATGCTTTTCAATCCTTATTATTTTAACTCTGGGATGTTCTCATTACCCATATACAGTCATTTTTCTTTACACCCCCTAAGCTCTCCTGTCTCAATGAGTTCCAAAGGCTAATTAAAATAAAGCTTTTCTGTTTCTCATTTTTAAAATCTACTGCTTTTTGATTTCATTCAATGTTCCCTTGTTCTTGGGTCTTAAGTGAGACCTAAGTGATGCATTACTATTGTACTGTCCCCCTGATCCAGGGAGTTATCCTTAATTGAGAACACTGAAAATGATGGACCATATCCTCAGCTGATGTATATTCTTCACCAGCTGAACATCTGGCTTAATATGTTAATGCCCGTTGGGAAAACTAGGTAATGAGAAAACTTAAATAGTCCATCATTATTTCACATTCTTTCAGCTTTATTCCATAAATCACATGTTGTAATTAACATACGGTAATTGCTAAATCACATGCATGACAGTGAAGTAAAATCCTTCCAGATGTAGAAAGCAGAAGTGACAGATTTAGGCCTAACAGAAGCTCACATTTTATTTATCCCTGAATAGGAGTGAATTTGTGTGCTGAACTGTAAACGATCAAATTAGGTGATTTCAAATACACCTCTGAACTCAAGGTACATAGAGTAGTTTCCATTTTCTCAGAAGCGATGGCTGCTATTTTACCAACAGATATTTTCTATTCTTCGCGTTCTGAGTTTTGGGCACAATATGTATCCCAGCAGCTTTGAGGATATGATAAAAGATCATTTGCACCCTTCCCTGAAATGACTAACGGGTTCCGTCCATTCAGCACAGATAAAAATGAAAATAAATTGGATCAATGGAGTAGAAAAAATGGAGTTTTACAATCAGATTACTTCACCTCAGGTATACAGAGGAGTCTTCCTTTTTAAAACAAACTAACTAACTAAGCTTCAATGGTAACATGTCCAAGAATCGTGCTACCTGAAAAGGTAGATAATAGTTGTACTTGAAGGTATATAAAATAAATATATAGTAAACTGCGTGGGGATTTTCAAAAGAGCCTAAGAGAGTTAGGTACTCAAATCCCATTGATTTCCAAGGGGAGTTGGGTCCTTTGAAGATTTCAACCTTTAAGATATTGAAACAAATCCATAGCTACCTGGGGATTTCACCATCACCATTACGGTGACCACCATAGTCAGTGAAAACTTCATAAACAACAGCAGATCTGAGTTCTAAGTGTACAGTGTCACTCCTCCTCATTCCCACCCTCACCCCTGTCCTTAAATGCAAGGAGAATCTCTATTAGTTGTTGTGAGTATAAAGACTGTCAAGGTTCCTCCCCCACTCTGAACTCTAGGGTACAGATGTGGGGACCTGCATGAAAAACCTCCTAAGCTTATCTTTACCAGCTTAGGTCAAAACTTCCCCAAGGTACAAAATATTCCACCCTTTGTCCTTGGATTGGCCGCTACCACCACCAAACTAATACTGGTTACTGGGGAAGAGCTGTTTGGACACGTCTTTCCCCCCAAAATACTTCCCAAAACCTTGCACCCCACTTCCTGGATAAGGTTTGGTAAAAAGCCTCACCAATTTGCCTAGGTGACTACAGACCCAGACCCTTGGATCTTAAGAACAATGAACAATCCTCCCAACACTTGCACCCCCCCTTTCCTGGGAAATGTTGGATAAAAAGCCTCACCAATTTGCATAGGTGACCACAGACCCAAACCCTTGGATCTGAGAACAATGAAAAAGCATTCAGTTTTCTTACAAGAAGACTTTTAATAAAAATAGAAGTAAATAGAAATAAAGAAATCCCCCCTGTAAAATCAGGATGGCAGACACCTTACAGGGTAATTAGATTCAAAACATAGAGAACCCCTCCAGGCAAAACCTTAAGTTACAAAAAAGATACACAGACAGAAATAGTTATTCTATTCAGCACAGTTCTTTTCTCAGCCATTTAAAGAAATCATAATCTAACCCGTACCTAGCTAGATTACTTACTAAAAGTTCTAAGACTCCATTCCTGGTCTATCCCCGGCAAAGACAGAATATAGACAGACCCACAGACCCTTTGTTTCTCTCCCTCCTCCCAGCTTTTGAAAGTATCTTGTCTCCTCATTGGTCATTTTGGTCAGGTGCCAGCGAGGTTACCTTTAGCTTCTTAACCCTTTACAGGTGAGAGGAGCTTTCCCCTGGCCAGGAGGGATTTCAAAGGGGTTTACCCTTCCCTTTATATTTATGACAGAGACTATGACACACAGTCCTGATTCCATCCATTAGAGAGAGACACTGCCGTACACACACAAGGGCCAGTTCGTTACTATGCTATTATTGCAATCACGGTTACATGCAAAACAGGACATCATAAAAAGTCCTTTCGTTTCATATTGATCCCAGTTCATTGTTCCCCAGAAAGGCAAAATTCCTATTAACTTCAGTGGGTATTTTGCCTTAGTAAGGACTGTAGAATCCAGTATTAGAGATTGATGTAGCTGCTCAAGTAAAATAAACATCACGAACATCCTTTCACTTTCAGATCCAAACTCGAACCAAGCCTTCTCTGAGGTTTAGATAGGATGTTTTTCTAAACAATGATTTTCAGTTCCCAGAGATCAGATCTCTACCAGCTGGAACTAGAAGCTAAAGACAAAGTGCCACAAGAAATGCTCTTCTTGGGATCAGAAGTAGGAAGAAAGCAGAAATCCCACAAGAAACCCTGTTCTCAGGAGCTTTCCAGCCTAGCATGGTTGACTCAAGAGGAGGTTAGACTACATAAGTTCAAATAAGAATGTGAACTGATCTTAAGCTCAAAGCCTTTTGAGTTTCAGCTGTCAATACTTTGCATGGAGGTAATGGAAACAGGCCACCAACTAGCATCCTTACAGTTTAATATGCAATCCTGAAATCAGATCTGCTTTAGTCCACACTTATGTTAAGAAATACAATGATTTTTTTTTATTTTTAAGTTACAATATTGTAGTATTAATCTTGCAAAATGCTCAGTTGTTGGGGCTACCTGATGGCAGTATCGGGCCCCATGTCTCACAATTTGGTGTAGAACATTTGAAAACAGAGAGATCACTATTTTTTTTTAATTATTACTTGCTCTTCGTGTAATGACAACCTATTTAGCCTTAGAAACCAATAGCTGACATTACAAAATGATCTTAGCCAAGGCAAATCAGGGAGAACAATCTTTTTCACTGTATTGTTTTATACAAGGTTACTTATATCTCATAGGATTAGATGACGGTTGGAGACTGGTGTTCCAATTTGTATAGGAATATCTTTATGAGTTTAAACTATTTCTATGAACCTAAATTATGCAAAGCCATCTTAAAAGCACTTTAAACTGCATGTTTCAAATGAGGTTCCTTTTACAGTGTGGCATGTTCCAGGATTCTCTACTGCCAGTCATATCTGCCTCCTACTGCTCTATCTATACTTACAGGGTGAAATCCTAGCTCCGTTGAAGTCAATGGCAAAATTCCCATTAATTTCAATTTCACCCTTCACATCTAGAGCAGAGGGGACTTCCTGCTCATAAACTTACTTTTATTTCTTTGTTGCTTAAAGCCCTAGATGAGGCAAGGACAGCGAGGTCTCAAAATAGGTACATCAGAACATTTCCCCCCTCCCTGAGAATCAAGGGCTATTGACTTCAATGGGGGAGTTGGCACCATGTAAGTATTATTGCATATAAAAACCCCCCACCGTCTGAAAGAGAGGAGTTGTTGGTCTCATCTTCCAAAAAAAAAGTACAAGAGTGGCCACCAGTACAAAATCAGTATTTACCAACCAGTGGCACTGGGAACACCAACGTTTACCCCATACCTAAAATCCAAATTTAAGGCTTGATCCAACTCCCAGGGAAGTCAATAGAGAGCCTTTCACTGGCTTTAATGGGTGCACGATTAGGCCTTTAATGTGTGGGGGGTGTGTGTGTGTGTGTGTGTGATCTGTTGGCAAATATAGCCTTTTTAATGGCTTCCATCACATTTCCAGCAATAGCATTACTCCACGGGCTAGTCCCAATTGATCCAGCCTGGGGTGTAATTGCCATCAGCACTGCCTTCTTTCAAATTAGCATTCCCCTCACCCCATATAATGAAGTAAATTGTATTAATTTGCTTGTAATTAAACTAAGGTGGATAAGTAGAAGCTTTCAATGCTACCATCTGTGGAACCACAGTGTTTGTAATGGAGCTTTTTTAAATTCATTATGAGAATAATTCTAATAGGAGTTTACACCTGCTATGGAGTGAGGCTTATTCCAGTTTTGCTTAATCAGTTTAATTCAAAAGCTGTGGTGACATTATCACCTTAAAAGAAAATTGCAGCCATTTTTGCTCAGCCTGGAAATCTGCAATTTCAAAGGGTTGGAAATGTTTGGCAACAAACTCGTGCTATTAAAAAAAAAACCTGTTAAATGTAGTTCAGATTATGAATCATTTACTCTCTTTAGGGAGCAGTTCCTCACACGAGAAGTCTCATTGACTTCAATATGGACTACTCATGTGAATAATTGTTCACCATTGGGAATAAGGGATTTGCAACCTGGCTTTTTATTTGAACAAGATTTTATGAATGATTGTAAAGGGGCTAGCATCAATGGGGCAGAACCTTAGCTGTATAAACTGTCATCGTTCCACTGAAGCGAATACATCAGCTGAGGACCTTCCCCAGTCCAGGCACCTTCATGAATGGATGTCCTGTGGGATATACTGAATTAATTATTTTCAGTGATTTAGTAGTAGTAGTTTTGGATAAGATAATTTGTCAACAAAACAGCAATGAATCCATTTTCCCCTGCCTTTTTACAAAAAGGCCTATACAGGAGGTTAATGGCGTTTGGAAGGAAACCAACTTTTCTCCCCGGCCCATAATATATTCACTGCTAATCTGGTTCTTCCTCATCAGTACATATTCGGCATTGCGAGCTCTCATCATTTTATTGTGAGTTTGTGTTTTAATTCAAGCCCCAGCTCACGGAGTGATGTGATTTAATGAAAACCTCCACTTCCATTTTATAAGTAGGTAGAGTCCAGTTTCCATGACTGTGGAGAAAAGCTTGAAAACATTAACTGAGTGCACCCTAAAGGCTTACAACAAAGAGAGCGCATCAAAAAGAAGCCCAGTTGCTTTTGTTAAAAATGGCATGATTTTTAAGCCAATATCATGATTTTGGGGGACCTGACTCATGAGTTTTGAATGCTTGCGGTTGGCAGTACTGCTTTTCTTTCTCTCTGTAGTTCCTTCCAGAGTTGCAGTGGTATCACTCTGTGTTTCATGCCTCTGCTACACTGATTCAGGCCAGATGTCATACATCCACAGTCTCTGCCAAATTGGAGACATGCTCTCCAGGTCTGTTCCTTCATTTCAAACCCTCCTTCCCCCTGCCCTTTGGCAGCATGCTGGAAAGAATGCTGTACTTGCAATAGTTATCTAAAACACTATGTTCTTAAAAATGACTATTTCACCATTTTTAGAAGATACAAATCAGAATACTCCCTTTCGTAAATTAATGGGTCTCATGTCACAGCTAAGTATTAGGTTTTCATTAAGCAACATCTGTAATCTACAATCAACATGCTCTCTAAACATGGTGCTAAAACATAGTGGAGATAGCTACCCTAGAAGATCCATGGGTCAAATTCTCTGCTGCAGTAAATAGGTGAAATTCCACTGAAGTCTCTAGAGCTGCACCCATTTACACAAGCCAAGAAGTTGGCCCCAAAACTTTATCCCTGTCAAATATGCTCTCAAATTTTTGGGGCAGGGGTTGTGCACAGGACCCACCCAGCATTTGGTTTCAAGTGATCTCATCTCAGCTCTACCACAGACTCATTGTATAACCAAGGACAAGTCACTTCAACTCTCTGTGCCTCAGTTTCCCTGTCTGTAAAATGGGGATAAGCAATACGCATGCCTCACAGAGGTGGGTCCTGTCTTAGGGCTGGATTATGCCCTCCTCTTCTTTGCATTGAACAGCACCTTACTCCTTGGTTGGTCTCATTGAAATCAATAGGTTAGTAAAGGAGTGAGGCACAGCTCAACATGACTAAAAGCAGCAGAATCTGGCCCCTACTTAGGTTGCTGTGTGCAGTGTTTGGGGTAATAGGAAGCAGCACTGCACTATATGGTCACACAAAGCGAAGACAAGGGAGTTGTAGTTTTAAAATGTGTTAGCAGGTCAAAGGAAACAAGAGGAGGAAGCCTAGAGTTTACCTTGACTTGCTAACACGTGTTAAAACTACAGTGGCCTTGTCTTCACCAAGGTTCTGTCCTTGTCTTTGTAGCACACGTTAGCTAATGTGTCGTAAGAACACATCTTCTTTTTTTTTTTTTTTTTTTTTTTACAGTGAACAAAATGGCATGATTCCCCTTTGAACCATTCCTGAGGTGTCAACAGGCCTTAAAATCAGTGTTACTGTACACACTTAAAGGCCCTTTTACACTGCCAGAGTGTTATAAATAGGACTCAATGGACATGAGAAACAGGCCCTTTGGTAGTTAATCTTCAGTAAAGCACCATACCATCACTGTAGGGCAGGTTGCATCCTAGCTTGGTAGTTCTCCTTCTCTATTCTGCAACGCTAACAGATACATGCACTGGAGGACAAGCAGCATTTGTTCATCCCTTTATATGACCAAGAATTGCCCTAGATCTTACACTCCCGCCAAGTTGCAGTTATTGCATTTGTTTGACATGTGAGCAAGCTTACTAATTTCATAAGCAGTTTGCAAGCTGCCATTATACATATAGTTTTCTAATTTTGTTTTAAACACAACAGAACGAGACAGACATAAGAAGTTATTGGCATTCATTTTCAATCTTGAAATCACCTGCTCCATTAGCCCTGACTGCCCTGACAGCTCAACACTGATGAGCTGCTCAGTCATGGAATTTGGCATGCACAGCTTATTTCCATTCAGGTTGGAAATGCAGAGCTGGTGCAATGCACAGTAATGATATTAAAGGAAGAAAAACAGTGAGGGCTGAATTTAGGGACAGGCTACCCAGGAGGCCACCTAAGGTGCCGGGCTTGTAGTGCTGTTTTTGTTGTTAGGGACAACAGGGGAAATAGAATGTTTGAAATAAAATATTTCAGGTATTCTGTATGTGGATATATTTTTCACTAACCTAGAATGTTCTGGACCTTTGTAGAATCTCGTGGAATCTTTCAGACTTCCTGAGAACGACATTTTCCTTGAACCCCCTCGAATGTTGTCAGCCATGCCTTCGCAGATATATAAAGGGCAGGGCGTCACTATTCAATCAGCGAGATATGAGAATGAAGTAAAGTGAGAGCCCAGCTGCGACATCGTGAACCTTGTTTTATGGTGTAATTGTGAAAATGTACTTGTGTTTTAAGACTTGAAGAAAGTAAACAGCAACTAAGAATGGACATATTTAATGAGATGCCAGAGATAACTATCGAACCCTATCTATGCAAGACTATAAAAGTAGTACTTCTTTTGCTATACTTAACACATAATGTTTGAAAACTTTCCAAGACTTCTGAAGCTCAGGCTCATTAAAACATGTCTTTGACCAACAATGGGTGAGGAGAGACTGACATCGCTGGCTATTTTATCACTTGAAAATGCCATTGGCCAATCTCTGGATCTCTCTGACACTGTGCTTCAGTTCGCGAAGGGCAAAGGCAAGAAAAGCAACCTTTTGAACTAAAGGACTAGGGTTAACATTCTAAGGGCTTTGTCTCCACTTACCGGGGGATCGACGCACAGCGATCGATCCACCGGGAATTAATCTAGCGAAGACCCACTAAATCGACCGCCGATTGCTCTCCCGTCAACTCCGGTACTCCACTGGAATGAGAAGCATAAGGTAAGTCGACGGGAAGTTTCTCCCATCAGTCCAGCACGATGTAGAAACCGCAATAAGTCGATCTAAGGTACGTCACGTAGCTGGAGTTGCGTAACTTAGGTCAACTTAACCCCGTAGTGTAGACCTGCCCTAAGGCAGTCACCTACTCTAACACTATTTAATAGTGGACCACCCAATGTTGGTGCACAGTTCAATTTCTTCTGGTTAGTACATTTCAGGTATAGAAACTTTTTAATTTTAAGAATAAGCTTAGAGGGAACGATTTTTTTTATTTGCTTCCATATGGCATGCATAAATACAGATTTACAGATCCTACTGTGCAAATTTATCATCTTATATGACAGGAATATATCATGCACATTGTGCATTGAAGGCATGAAATGGGCTATTTACATTGCACTGGCATGAATATGCATAAACGAGTGGGGAAATCACACCCCTAGCTCATAATGTAGATTTAACCTAAGAGACTGAGGTGCCCAAATCCACGCCTCTAACTCCCTTAGACTGTTTTGAAAATCTAATTATCGTTAGATCACTGGGGTGTACAAAGCACCTAGAGCTGGCCTAACTCTGCATGCATTGAAATCAATGGGGATCTTTTAGTGAGCAGTTACTTGGTGCACATGGACAGTTAGTGCACAGCGTGCCTGAGAGCTGTGGTATTACAACCCAGGTTCCCATGCACACAATAGAAACAAAACGCAACAACTCCATTAAAGTCAGTGAGATCAGAATCAGGCCCCATATCTTTCCACAAACACTCCTTCTTAAGAGTGTGTTTTTGTGCGTGTGCGCACGCGCGTTTTAAAAATACAAATTTGTTATATAATAATGCCGTGGGGAATAATCCTCTTCTGAACAGACAAGGAGGGGATCCAATGCTAATTTCTATTGTAACATGAATCTGCTACGCAACTGAAACCTGTACATTGGGATTTAAATTATATTAATTCCAGTGTTTCAACTGTATTAATAGTCTTTTTTATTTGATACATTTAAGAAAAAAGGATGATAAAATACATTGACAGGAAAATAAGCTTTATGGAAACCAGCCAGTCTCCAGCACAGCTTTAATTGACCTAAGCAAAGTGGCTTCTACCACTTTGTTTTGTGAATGAATTCAGTCTAATAGATCTCAAGTAAAATTTTCAAAAGTGCCTACATCACTTTTGAAAATAGAGTATAAGTATTATCCCACTGACGTTGTCTGGGACTTAGGCTCTTAAGTCCGTTAGTCACTTCTGAAAATTCTACCCTTCACCACTGAGAAATGTTTTCAGGCTAGTCAGACTAAATTTATTTTTGATTAATCTCATCCTATTACTCTTAGCTGTCTTCCCTTTGAAGCACCATCAACAATTCTTTTCCTTTCATGGCATTTCCACACCTCAGAGGCTTATAAGCTGCTAACATACTTCCCCTTAGTGATTATCAACTGGAAGACTCTGTACAAACCTGATATATGCTGTCACAATGCACCAGAGCCCATCTTCCCTGAAGCTGACTTTGCCCAGAAATTCACCAAGAATTTGAACCAGTCATGACCTGGGTTTGGTCAACATGGCAGTCTCATTCCATCCAAGGATGGCTGGCTGTACTAGTTTTAAGTCTTATCAGTTGGACTGTGTCCTACAAAGGCACACTTGAGATGATCCCAGGATTTTTTTAAAAAGCTATTAAAAATACAGCACACATTCTTTTCCCCATGAAAAGTTCTTTCTCTCCATGATTAATCTGTAAAACAGCCGTGTTCTGACCATGCATCCGATCTGGCCTATTATGGTAATATGCATGGAACAGATTTAATTCAAGCAACTCACACCAAGGCCCTGTAATCATAATACAGTAGTGTGGATAAGCAGATGAACACGTTCTGTCCATGGGCCGCCCGAGGGAAATGAAATCTCTGTGGACGAACCACAAATCACCATTTGCAAAAGGATCTTTAACCAGAACATTTGAACACACTGCAGGAGATGTAAAAATTCAACCGGTGTTTATTTAATTCCTTTAACCTCTTCCTTTGCCTTTCTGTTCATGGCAGCTGCATTCATAAGAGGGTGATCAGCATTCTCTAAGTGAGTAGCAGTATTCACTTGGACAGGTTTCTTCTAACCTAGTGCTGAGTACTTTCAACCCACAGTGATTTCACTGCCATAGTGCATCAAGATACAAATCCAAAAGGTATTTAAGTTCCTAACTTACATTCATTTCACTGGAAGTTAGCAGCCTAAACACTTTTGTGGATCTGGTTCCTAGAAACTAAGGGCCAAGAATATTTTGAGTTCCACTGGGCGTCTTCCCATTGACTTTGAAGGAAGTGGCCTGATGCATCACTCTTGCAACAAGCTTGAACTCTGCCAGTTCAAGAAGTGGGAGTGGATTCCTTCTTGTTTAACACTGAGTGGTGTTCTCATTCCAATAGGATACCTGATGTGTCTTCTTTGTAACAATCTTTACAAGCCAGCGATCATACATAACAGGGCATGGAGAAAGACCTGCTTTTCGGGGGGTTGCCTATTAAAAAAAAAAAACTTGGTCATAACTCCTGAACTCACACTAAAATTCCTGGTTTTAAGTAGAACTGTTTAAAAATTGGATTTTTTAAAATTTCATTTGAAAAGAAAAATTGTTTAATTTTAGTGTGGACTCAAAATGGGATTTTTTTTATGTAGACTTCAGTCAATTCATTTTTTTGGTCAGAACTGACATTCTTATGGAAATTTTCTATTTTGAAATGAAAAAAAACAACCCAACCATTTTTCAGTGGAAGTGACTTTTGGTTAAAAAAAAGACCAGAAACTAGTTTTAAGTTTTACAAAAGCCTCCGAACTTTGGTGAAGTTCCCTGTCGGTTTCCTAGATTTTCTGGCAAGTCAGAGTCCAATTCCCAAGTGAGTTATGGCTTCAGAAGGAAACAACGCGCAACTCAATGGAGGTTTATTTGGTTACCTGGGCCAGGCTCCAGGGATAATGGTGGATACAGCTATGCAAGATGCACAGGGCAACTCAAATAGTGAAAAACCGCATATGCAGAAAAATAATCAGAAGAGGGAGAAGCAATTTGTTTGCACCACAAGGACCTGAATCACTGAAGCCCCAACTCTACGGTGAGAGCAGTGACAATTCCCTTCTGACAACTTGGGTTCAAGTCCTAGTTTAAGTCCCAAATGACAATGAGTTTGGCTGGCTCAACCTATGTCCCTAGTGGAGCACAGTCCACACTGCAAACCCACCACACAATGTAATATGAGCAGCCACCACCAATTGCACAGCCTTAGAAACAATTTTGCACTCTGAGCAATTCTTCTGCAACTCTTGAGGAAAACAAAAATAGCACTCCACTGTCCATATTTCTCCCCTGAGGAGAGGATGAGAGAATAAATATGTGATAGAAGGTAATCATGTTGCTTAATGCATGACTGGAAGACACTCAGATACTACAGTGATGAGCATGGTATAAGAACCTATATGGAACAGAAGACACTTAAACACATGCCCAACTTTAAGCCTATGAGTAGCCCCAATGACTTCACCAAAGACTGCCTTAGAATAGGCACATGCCTTAAGCAACTTGCTGAATTGGGTCCTTAAACGAGTCCTTAACTTTAAGTCCCATTGAAGTATTTAAATACCTTGCCAGATTGAGGCCTCAAATGCTTTAAATGTATGTATTAAAAAAAAATTAAAATCCTGAAAACACAGTCCATATTATTGAATAATGGCATGCATTTCCACTTATAAAGTATGTAAAAAGAGCTAATTGTATTTATTTCTTTTCAGGCTGTCGTCTTGCAAAACAGATTTTCACATACCAAAATACACAAATTAAAACAAAACAAACTTCATTGTTACAATACCAAGGCATTTCACTTTAAATTTCTTCTCACTATTAAAGTTTCCCAACATGTTATGCTCCTAAAATAGGGCTGATGATGGAATGCCAACCGAATCTTGATTACAACAGCACAAACTCCCCCATTTGAATGTGCCCCCCCGACATTGCAATATGTATTAAGTAACACGTCAGTGAGACAGCATTATGCAAAAGAGCTGTCATTGCAAAGCGTTTTTATTGTGCTTTGCCTGATTATGCTAATTCTATCTCTACCAAGCCACTTTGCTTTCATTCTCTCTTCCCTTCCATGCTTCTCTTTTCAGTCAGCAAAGGGTTGTTTTTTTACAAAAAAAATGAGGAACGTTAAAGCAGTTATGAAATAGAACAAATTAAATGGAACATTTGTTAGCGCTTTTCTTTCAGACGGCATTCTGTATATTGCAGTAACATGGCTACAGTAAATGGCAGATTCACCTTACAAGCGATCTCTCTGCTTTTATTTTTAAATGGTTCCAACATTCTTTTTGAGTGAAGACCCTGAATACTACATTAAGGACCAGGTTTTCAAAGAGTCCAGAAGCCTAAGGCTATTTAGCATTCTGCATGTCATTTGTGCGCACAGTTAGACCCAGATCCTGCAATTGTATTTTTATTGGCATCCACACAGAGCCTTGTTGATTTCAAAAGGGCTCAAGGCAAACATAAAAATCTAAGTGCGGGATTTTGGGCCTTAATACGATTTCACACCCAAACCTGGTATTTGCATATGCAAGTAACGGAGGTGGGCATCTGCATGTCCCTCTGTATACACAAACACCCAAATGAATGCACATTTGTAATAATCACATTCACAAATGTAGGCGAGCAACTGCACACAGTTTCACATGGAAACAGGGCTCCTTTTCAAAAAAGTTAGCCCTATTTCTCCATGGAGACACAGATTACTCAGGGATGACTCTTCCTTAAGCACCATCAGAGATAACTAGAGGAGAGGGTCAGAAAGCTGATGCACATGATGACTGGTTGGGAAAATAAACAGAAATGGTTACAAACGAGGTCCATGTTTTCAAAAGCTGATTCTGGGTGTGTTAATTTTCAGATCCCCAAGCCGACACACTTTGGGCTTGATTTTCAGAAAAGGCTACTACACACAATGCCAACTGAAATTAATGGGTTTTGCAGGTGCTCTGCATTTCTGGAAATGAGGCCCAAGGTGTCTCAAGCTGAGGCACCCAAAAATGAAGCATCCAAAAATCAGTGGTCATACAGTTGAATGTGTCAAGGAACTCTTAAAATAAATAATTGTATTGTATTTTTTGTAACACACAAATAGAAGGAAAGACACAAAGGTACAAGCTTTTGGGGGCATGGAACATCTTTTTGTTCTCTCTTTGTACATGGTCTAGCACAGCAGTTTTCAAACTGTGGGTCGGGATCCTAAAGTGAGTTGCAGCCCCATTTTAATGTGGTCGCCAGGGCTGGCGTTAGACTTCCTGGAGCCCAGGGCTAAAGCCTGAGCCTCACCGCCCAGGGTCAAAAGCCAAAGACTGAGCCTCACTGCCTGGGCCAAAGCCTGAGGGCTTCAGCCCTGGGCGGTGAGGCTCAGGTTACAACCCCCTCTCCCCCGCACCTGGGGATGAAGCCCTTTGGCTTTGCCCCTCCCCATTGCCGAAGCAGTGGGGCTCGGGCAGCTCAGGGTTCAGTCCTCCCTCCTGGGGTCGTGTAGTAATTGTTGTTGTCAGAAAGGGATCATGGTATAATGAAGTTTGAGGAACCCTGGTCTAGCACAATACAAATAAATGGAAGACTGGTCACACTGGGCCTGATCCAAAATCCACTGAAGCCAATGGCAGCTTTTCTGTAGCCTTCAATGGGCTTTTTGAATCAAATGCAGACAAAACCCAGAGGTGTCACGTCACCTCTGTGAGCAACTCTGCCTTCTGGTTTCTGTTCCTATATGTCAGTGATCCATAGGTGAAACTCAAACAGCCACAGTCTGACTGATTGAAACTATGTGAAACCACAAGCTTACCTAGGCCTTACCCCAAAATTTTGCTGAAACTTTTGCAAAGCTCATCTTGCATGTAGGTCCATGATGAACCTCAAAAGAGACTGGATTTTTGAGGTTTGTTGCCAAAGAACTATGCAAAAAACTAGGGCAACAATATTAAAAAAAACAGTCTCTTTTGAGGTTCATCATGGACATAGCTCTAATGGTATTCCCAGTCTCAAGCTAAATTAACTTTGCTATGGTTGAACACTTGGGAAGTTCACTTTCAGTACACAAAGTCTTAATTTAAGAGGGGCTGAAGGCATTTCAGATATCAAGGTGATGAGCATAGTATAAATACCTAGATTAGATGGGGACCGAGATACTGAAACTCTCCAATGAAATTCAGGCATGTTCCAATCTGTTGTTTGAGTTTGGCTCATTGTAGAGCTAGACAGTCTGATTCTGTATTCTGACCCCCTCAAAATTTAGGGGTGCTCGCACTGATTTCTCCCTCTTTCTCCTCCATTTAGAGAGATCACTGGGCCAGATAAGCTCAGATAAGCTTAACACAAGAGTCCAGGAGAGGCAAATGATGCCTCTCTGATTTCGAGGCTGAATTTATACCTGACCCCGACCATTGGGGAAATTCAGAGCACTTTGGAGGTTGCTCTAACTTAAGTCAACAGGCTATATTCTCTGTGAGACTATATGCCAGTTGCGAAGAGCTGTATCTCAGATATACTCCTCCCACCTGCACCAGTGTGTGAGGAGAGGGCAGCTGTAATAGGAGACAGCAATGACTCTCTGCACCAGCAGGTAGCTCCTCCGTGTTGGCAGAATTCTTAGCTGGATAATCAGGGCCGGTTTCGGTAGGTGGCACAAAGTGGCCTGAACAGGAGGAAATAATCTGCGATCCCTATGGTTCCATTTGAATGTATATGGCTGAGTTTGCTGTCTCTTTAACAGTTTTATTCTCAGCACAGAACACTTTCTCCCTCTCCCATTCTCTGCCCTCAGGAAAGGGGCTTCCATCATATCCTGTGCTACGGTGTTAGAATTTATATCCATTCCGCAACTCAGCGATACCAAACCTTCCCACCCCACTTGTTCATTTGTGCAGAATAATATTACCTTCATCTTGCCCTCTAAATCTGGTGGGCTTTCAAATCATGTCTGCAAGATTAATGATAAACAGCCAGTGCCTAATAAATATTCATTTCCATGAGGGACTCCCAAATTAGCAAATCTGATGTCATTAAAACATGTAGACCTTTATTAACTGCTGCATTATGTGGTCACTTGTCAATACATCTGTCACACCAGGTGCCCAAAGCTCAAATAATTGTGAATATATGAACCAATATATTGTCATATGTTTAAAAAACACTGATTAATGCAGGCAATGAGATCATAAATATCCTCTATCCTTTTGTACAACATTCTCCATTGAGAAGCAGTCAAAAGGAGAGATGAAGGGTGGGCACCATTTTTTCCCCATACAAATTCAAAAGCAAATTTTGATTCCGTCATGGTTCACAACCACTTGCCACCTATATTTGCACACCCATGCTTTAAGAGCACAAATACTCATGAAAAAAGTGAATCTTAACTTCAGGATATTCTGTCCAAAGTGAAATTCAGATTGCGCATTTGTTTGTACCACTCACAATATTTGCAATTGTTGCTCCACTGGTTTGTTACATTACCCACAGGAGCAGGCTATGGCTCTTTAAGTTAGATTCACGCAGCTCCATCCTGACTAGCTGGCTGTGATGCCTCTCAAACTAACAAAAATTGGGCAAAAAAACCCCAATCAAAACCAAATGTCCTTTTTCTTCCCAAAAAGAACGAGGAGTACTTGTGGCACCTTAAAGACGAACACATTTATTTGGGCATAACCTTTTGTGGGCTAAAATGCACTTCATCAGATGCATGGGGTGGAAAATACAGTAGGAAGAGATATATATTTACAGAGAACATGAAAAGATGATGCCATGCCAACTCTAACAAGACAAATCAATTGAAGTGGACTATTATCAACAGGAAAAAAAAATCACTTTTGTTGTGGTAATCAGGGTGGTCATTTCAAACAGTTGACAAGAAGGTGTGTGTAACAGTAGGGGAAAAAATTAGCATGGGGAAACAGTTTTTAGTTTATGTAATGACCGATCCACTCTCAGTCTTTATTCAAGCCTAATTTGATGGTGTCCAGTTTGCAAATTAATTCCAGTTCTGCAGTTCCTCGTTGGAGTTTGTTTTTGAAGGTTTTTTGTTGTTGAAGAATTGCCATTTTTAGGTCCGTAATTGAGCGTCCAGGGAGGTTGAAGTGTTCTCCAACTGGTTTTTGAATGTTATAATTCTTGAAGTCTGATTTGTGTCCATTTGTTCTTTTGCATAGACCCTGTCTATTGTTACTCACACCTTCTTGTCAACTGTTTGAAATGGGCCATCCTGATTATCACTAGAAAAGTTTTTTTTTCTCTTGCTGATAATAGCTCTCCTTAATTGATTTGTCTTGTTTGAGTTGCTATGGCAACCCCATCTTTTCATGTTCTCTGTATATCTATCTTCCTACTGTATTTTCCACTCCATTCATCTGATGAAGTTGGTTTTAGCCCACAAAAGCTTATGCCCAAATAGATTTGTTAGTCTCTAAGGTGCCACAAGTACTTCTGTTCTTTTTGCTGATACAGACTAACACAGCTACCCCTCTGAAACCTTTTTCTCCGCAGGCATCTCTGGTGGTTTCGGGTTTCCATATGTTCCTCCATAGTTTGGGGGCAGAGTCAAAACATTCCAGCCTATTCTCCCTGACCTAAGAGAAGTATCCTCCTACTGTCAGCGTCTCTCCCCATTACAATGAGGGAAGAGAGATTATATGCTGCCCCACCCTCCTTCCTAGAACTTGTCCTGATTGGCTGAGAAAGCAGAACCCTGCCCTCCCTACATGGCTCCTAGTTCGAGGCCCTAAACAAAACTCCCCCACTCCATTTTGAAAAATTAACCTATTACTTCTCAAAAACAACTCTCGGCAGTTTAGAACGTCCAACTATTACCCAAACATCCTAAGGCAGGATGGTTTAATTGGGCCCAAGTTTGCTCAAAATGTTTGCAAACCTTAAGCAAAAGTTTCACTGGACATCTGTTAAACTTCTAAACACATCAAGAACCAAGCAGCTCTGTCACGGTTGTGCAATAGGCGTAACCATTCACTATACATGCCAGAAGTCAGACATTTACATAGTTCATTAACAGAAATCCTGTCTGAGGCAGGTTTTGGTCCAAACACCTTTTGTGGTAAGTATACTTGCATTTTATTATGTATCCACTAGATGTCTCTGCGCACTGTAGAGAGTTCCAGGCTACCACTGGTCGAAATTTTCTGAATTTCTATTTTTCAACAAACTTTTTGTTAAATTGTGACAAAATAAAGTGATGAGTTTTCATTACAATGTATCCTGTTTTTGATCACTCATTGAGCTTGTTGAAAATTTTTAATTTCAAATTTTTGATTCAAAAGTACATAAAAATTTCATTAAGAAAAATCACCACTCTTCAACTATTCCAGAAAAAAAAATATGGTCCCTGGTAAACAAGAGGCAAACCTGGAACTCAAGCTGTGTGGAAATCTGACAGTTTTCTTCAATAAATGTTGCCAATTTAAGTAGGTCTATGACTCTACGAACCAATTAATCCTTGAATTTAGGAGTGCTTGCAATCTCGATCTGTATAGTATGATTGTGGCCTCCCTAAAGTTAGAGGACATGTTCCTGGCTCATTTTCTTTTTCAATGCACCATTGAAAGAGAAGAGAAACTCTTGGCAGACCTCTCTTGAGAGCTAGCCTGAAAAATCAGATTTTTTTTTCTTCCCGATACACAAACATATATTGAAAGATAAACCTTTTCTTCTGGCATTCAAATTAATTTCCCCTGGGGGCAAAGGGAAAAAATGTGTTCAAAACCTTTCTAAAATGCTTGAGTAAAATATCTTAATGTTTCAGAAAGATCTAAGGATCCAGTAAAACATAAAACTTCTTCACTCAACTCAAATATCATTATACAAATAACCCTTGTCTCTTCAGAACATTTAGTGATATGGCAGAAGCAGCTGGCTAAAATAAAATATTGAACCCAAAGGAGCTTCTTTAGCAATACCCTAAATTCTCAGTGTGTTTTGAGGATAGAAACAGAAAATGTTTTGAGGCTTCAAAATGGGGAAATGCAATGTTATCTGAGCAATCAGTCTGGGTTATAACTAAATTAACACACAGCAAGTATGAGAAACGGACATTGATTTCACATAGATTTTAAGTATAGCAGCCTTGCTCTGGGGTTCAGAGAATACAAATGGGAATCAGGAGTCTTAGGTCCTAATTTTGACTCCACCACTGAATCCAAAGAAGGTCATCTAATCTCTCTGTTTATGCCTACCAACCGGCAACAACGTGCCTCCCAGCCTAGGTTGACAGACTAGGGCTAGCAGCATTGATGCTAGAGCTCTAAAAATAGCTGTGTAGAAAGCACTTTGAATCTGCAGCTCAGGCTCTGAAGCCTGAGAATGGGGTGGCCTTCCAAGTCCAAGCTCCAGAATGAGCTGCAACTTCAAAGCGCTGTCTTTAGAACGCTAGCATGAGACCTACTAGTCCAAGTCTGTCAGCGCAGGCTGGGAGGCTTGCTGCTGCAGACAGTGTAAACATACCCCGTGTGTCTCTGTTGCCCCTTTCCCCCTTTTTTATTCTAGGTAGACAAGACAGACAGGAGTCAGGAAGTTGTTGCAGCGATCAGCAGATGAGCATAGGGCCGAGCAAACCTGTAGATCATCTGTTCAACTGGCACTATTATACGTACCTACCTCACTAGGTTGTCGGTGAGAATCTTCGTTAGAAGATCAGAAGTTGCAATGTAGTTTTTCCCAAGTAATTTGACTGCTTAGGGCAAGAATTTTAAAGATGTATAGGTGCCCAAAGATGCAGACAGTTGCCTAGCTCGTGAGATTTTCAAAAGCAGCTCGGCACTTAACATCCTTGGCAAAATCCCATTAGGCTCCTACTTGCATCTTTAGGCATACAAATACTTCTAAAAATATGTCCTGATTCCCTATTGAAGCACCTAAAAAAGTACTCTGGTTTTCAGGGGTGCCGAACCCCACAGCATTAGAGGGAGTGGCAGATACTCAACACCTTTGAAAAATCAGGTTTCAGAGTAACAGCCGTGTTAGTCTGTATTCGCAAAAAGAAAAGGAGGACTTGTGGCGACATTCATTTAGGTGACTAACTTTAGGCATCTAAGTAGGAAAATGTTGGCTTTGAGTTTTATCTTCTGTGAATCAAGCCCCAGGGGGCAGTTGCTTTCACTCACCCTACATTATACCATGCAAATTACAGCCCAAGGAAATATTCACAGGAACCCCTGTGAAATGAAACTGCTATGTTTGACGCTACTGTATTCAAATCCCTTTTGGTATTCATAGTTAACACAGCACAATCTCAATAATAAATACTTGCTAACTATCTCCTCCCATTTCCAAAAGCCTGCCTCAGTCAGAACATATGGAAAGTCCATCCCAGCTAATTGGAGGCTGGTATTTAGGAGATTTCTGCAAAAAAATTGTCAAAGGATTGTCATATTTAACCCCTCTATTATAATGGTACAATAAGTAGGTAATACTAAATAAAACAGTGGTAATGATATACAGTTTCCAGTAGCATCCTGAAGCATGAGATATTACACCTGCATGTCCTAGAGTGGATTTTGCTGCTTGAAACTAGATTTATACAGAACTTGTCCCTTCTTTTATGAAAAACACCAGAATTTTAATTTTTAAATAATTAATTTACATTTCCATGAATAATATCGTCCCATCCCTGAAAAAGTAATTAAATCCAGGAGGAGTCTGATTTCATGCAACCGAGTCTTCAAGCTTTCTTTCCTATTTTAGATTCGCTCCAACATGCCTGACTACTCTCTACAGGCTATCTCAGATACTTGCATAGCTCTCCATCACCATGATACCTGAGCATCTCAGAATCTTTCACGGATTCTGCCTTCACAATTTCAATCTGAAGTAGAAAGAAAAGGAGTACTTGTGGCACCTTAGAGACTAACCAATTTATTTGAGCATGAGCTTTCGTGAGCTACAGCTCGAAGTGAGCTGTAGCTCACGAAAGCTCATGCTCAAATAAATTGGTTAGTTTCTAAGGTGCCACAAGTCCTCCTTTTCTTTTTGCGAATACAGACTAACACGGCTGTTACTCTGAAACCAATCTGAAGTAGGGCAGTCCTATTATTCCTATTTTACAGAAGGAAACAAGGCACAGGGAGACAAAGTGATTTGCCTAAAATCACACAAAGAGCACTTGGAAGAGAAAATTGAATCTGGGGAGAGGAAGCAGGTCCTAAATCCCAGGCTACTACCCTAACCACAGGCCCATCCTTTCTCTCTGACCCTCTTGTATCTATGGACAACTGAATGTATGGACTGAATTTTCAAAGTCCATTTTTTCTCTCTTTCCTTTTTCTGGTCTACCTGAGTAATTTGGGGCAGACATATTTAATAACCAGGTTGAATCTGCAATGGCAGCCACTGAGATCAGTAGAAACCATCCCCGTCATGTGACAGGCATATTAAGCCTCACAAAATACGACTGAGGCCAGGAAATTAAGTTTCCTGACTGGATTCTTTTGAGCCAAGATTTGCTTGAAACAAGCAATGGTTCAGGTTCTCTGGGAAGTGGCTACAGCATCCTGATTCTCTGCCCTGTGCAGCTCCAGCCCCAGCCCCAGCATTGGAATAGGTTACAACAACCATGGAATCATAGACGATCAGGGTTGGAAGAGACCTCAGGTAGCCATCTACTCCAACCCCCTGCTCAAAGCAGGACCAACGCCAACTAAATCATCCCAGCCAGGGTTTTGTCAAGCCGGGCCTTAAAAACCTCTAAGGGTGGAGATTCCACCACCTCTCTAGGTAACCCATTCCAGTGCTTCACCACCCTCCAAGTGAAATAGTTTTTCCTAATATCCAACCTAGACTTCCCCACTGCAACTTGAAACCATTGTTCCTTGTTCTGTCATCTGACACCACTGAGAAGAGCCGAGCTCCATCCTCTTTGGAACCCCCCATCAGATAGTTGAAGGCTGCTATCAAATCCCTCCTCGCTCTTCTCTTCTGCAGACTAAACAAGCTCAATTCCCTCAGCCGCTCCTCGTAAGTCATGTGCCCCTACCCCCTGATCATTTCCGTTGCTCTCTGCTGGACTCTCTCCAATTTGTCCACATCCTTTCTGTAGTGGGGGGCCCAAAACTGGACGCAGTACTCCAGATGTGGCCTCACTAGTGCCGAATAGAGGGGAATAATCACTTCCCCCGATCTGCTGGCAATGCTCCTACTAATGCAGCCCAATATGCCTTTAGCCTTCTTGGCAACAAGGGCGCACTGCTGACTCATATCCAGCCTCTCATCCACTGTCATCCCCAGGTCCTTTTCTGCAGAACTGCCACTTAGCCAGTCGGTCCCCAGCCTGTAGCGGTGCTTGGGATTCTTCCGTCCTAAGTGCAGGACTCTGCACTTGTCCTTGTTGAACCTCATCAGATTTCTTTTGCCCAATCCTCCAATTTGTCTAGGTCACTCTGGACCCTATCCCTACCCTCCAGTGTATCTACCTCTCCCCCCAGCTTAGTGTCATCTGCAAACTTGCTGAGGGTGCAGTCCACGCCATCCTCCAGATCACTAATGAAGCTATTGAACAAAACTGGCCCCAGGACCAACCCTTGGGTTTCTCCGCTTGATACTGGCTGCCAACTAGACACGCAGTCATTGATCACTACCCACTGAGCCCGACAATCTAGCCAGCTTTCTATCCACCTTATAGTCCATTCATCCAATCCATACTTTTTTAACTTGCTGACAAGAATACTGTGGGAGACCATATCAAAAGCTTTGCTAAAGTCAAGATAGATTCATAGATATTAAGGTCAGAAGGGACCATTATGATCATCGAGTCTGACCTCCTGCACAATGCAGGCCACAGAATCTCACCCACCCACTCCTGCAATAAACCTCTCATCTATGTCTGAGCGACTGAAGTCCGCAAATCGTGGTTTAAAGACTTCAAGGTGCAGAGAATCCCCCAGCAAGTGACCCGTGCCCCATGCTACAGAGGAAGATAAAAAACCCCCAGGGCCTCTTCCAATCTGCCCTGGAGGAAAATTCCCTCCCGACCCCAAATACGGCGATCAGCTGAAACCCTGAGCATGTGGGAAAGATTCACCAGCCAGATACCCAGCAAAGAACTCTCTGTAGTGACTCAGATCCAACCCCATCTAACGTCCCATCACAGGCCATTGGGCCTATTTACCGTGAATATTTAAAGATTAATTAATTGCCAAAATCATGTTATCCCATCGTACCATCTCCTCCATAAACTTATCAAGTTTAATTTTGAAGCCAGATAGGCCTTTTGCCCCCACTGCTTCCATGCTTTCCCTATATCCATAGAGCCAGTTATCATAGAAGGCAATCAGGTTGGTCAGGCACGACTTGCCCTTGGTGAATCCACATTGACTGTTCCTGACCACCTTCCTCTCCTCCAAGAGCAATCTTTGGATTGCTCTAACATACAACAACTGGAAACTGCCTCCAAGGACCCATATGCCAGCTAAGAACTGCCAAAGTGCAGCAGCACAAGCCATGCCCGCTCCCTTCCTTGGCTCACTTCCAACCTCAACACATCCCTTACACCAAGTCTGGGGTGAGGAATCACGTAGGAGCTGGCTCAGCCAATTTGAGATCAGCTGAGAGCTCTCTCCACCCGGGGAATTCTCAGCTGGCCAATATCCAAGCCCTTTGTGCCACGTGAACACCTCAAAGTGCCCAGTCTCTCTAACCAAACAGTCTGTCCTTCCATCTCTCTCTTCTGTGAGTCATGCCCTTGTTACAGAGTCCAGTTTGTCAATTATATCCTTCTTATATTATATTTTATTATATTATATATCATATCGGGGTGGCCAAACTGACTGACCCTCTGAGCCGCATGCAATAACCTTCAGAAGTTTGAGAGTCGGGTGTGCCTGCCAGGGCTCGCAGCTTCAGCTCTGCTCCTGCTGAAGCCCCCAGCTCTATCAGGCGCCTGCTGCAGGGTAGAACCCCTGAGCTCCCCTGGCCCCAGTTCTGCCCAGTTCGCGAGCTGCACTTTAACTGTAACAGAGCCGCATACGGCTCACGAGCCACGGTTTGGACACCCCTGTATTAATTATATGATAGTCTATTATAGTATATCCTGCCATGTAGCACCCCAAACCCTTTCTGAACTGCACCTGCTTCATAGGCAGACCACCCGAAGCCTGAGCCGCTTACAGGAGGCTCTTCTGTCTGCACGGGTCAGACCTTACATACAAACACCAACCACCAGCAACAGTTTATATTCTGCTGACCAGAGTCAAATTCTAAAAGATTTCTTTATTTTTTTTTTTTAACAAGCTTGGCAAAATCTAAACAAAAATCTGCGTCTTTCTCAAGTTCTGACACTTCCAAGAAATGAGTGTTCCCCGAATGTGATGTCAACTGCAACGCCTAGGAAATCCCCCTGCTACCATAGATGCTACATTTAAAGTTCAACAGCCTTCCACTGACACCTTGACTTGATGCAGAGCGATCACACGAGGCTTTGAAATGAACAGAGGAATGGAATATTGACTGTGTAAGACATGCCAAGGCTTTAAAAACATGCCCTTCTCTTTGTATTTTGCTAGAACGCTGGAAATTACTATTATCCACACATACACACAAACAGATACGCTCTAAGCTCCTGTTTTATAATTTTACGCAGTCCTTTGCAAACTCAGGGACTGATCCAAAGCCCATCAAAAAATCAATGGAAATATTCCCACTGACATCAGTGGGCTCTGGATCAGGACATTAGGCCTCAATTTTGCAAACACTTATGTTCACGCTTAACTCAATGACAGTGGGACTACTCATGTGAGTAAACTTAAGCACATGAGAAAATGTTTGCAGGATCAAAGCAACAGAGATTCTGTGTATGTTTGTGTGGTGTTTCTCTCTCTCTCTCTCTCTGTCTATCTATCAGCCTCCCGCCTCAACACCCCCACCTGGGTTTTCAGACTTCATAAGCACTTACAGCTCAACAATTGTGGAAATTAGTCTTACAAAGTACTATCTGTTTTAAGGGTGTATGATTGCCTGTTACATTGATTACATTATTCTTGCCTTATTTTCTCTGCCCGCTTTTTAATAGAATCAAAATGTAAGTCTACAAAAGACAGACTTTGTTTCAATGTTTGTTCTTTGTACCACTTTACAATTTTCTTTCACTGCCAGCTGCCTCTGCTCTTTCTTAATTGAACACTGTATTTTGACTACTGTATTGCAGTTTAGAAACAAAATTATTGTAATAAACAGATTAAATGAAGAAACAAATAACTCCAGAACACTGTGTATGCCTTTATTCAACTAGATCTGTTTCTTTGCCTGGGCTGTTATACAAATTATCTCCTTTTAAAAAAGGGCTGGTGTTTGCATATTTAACTTTGAACCAAACTATCTCCAACCCTATAAATAACCAAATTATCTCCAACACCTGTAAACATATACAACAGTGATGGCCAACCTGAGCCTGAGAAGGAGCCAGAATTTACCAAGGTACATTGCCAAAGAGCCACAGTAATACGTCAGCAGCCCCCCATCAGCTCCCCAACCCCGTTCCCAGTACCTCTCACCCACCAGCAGCCCTGCCAATCAGCGCCTCCCCCTCCCTTCTCGCACCTCCCCATCAGCTGTTTCGTGGCGTGCAGGAGGCTCTGGGTGGAGAGGGGAGGAGTGAGGGCACGGCAGGCTCAGGGGAGGGGGGCGGGAAGGGCCTGTGGCAGAGCCAGGGTTGGAGCTGTGAGCACCCCCCGGCACATTGGAAAGTTGGCACCTGTAGCTCCAGCCCCCGAGTCGGTGCCTAGACAAGGAGCCGCGTATTAACTTCTGAAGAGCCGCATGTGGCTCCGGAGCCACAGGTTGGCCACCCCTGACATATGATATCCCACCAAGGCAAAGAAATGAGACTGTAAAAGACCCAACTAAACCGTAACCATGCAAAGCTGCAACTATGCACCAGTTCTATGTTTACAATTTCCTGTTCCAACTGTAGCTATAGATATTTAAGCACCAGCAAATCTGTATCAAAACACAGCATAGCCTGTTTCTTACTGAAAGCCCAAGCTATCTGTCAGGATTAAAATAATCAGACCTGATTACAGACTCTGCATGAAACAAAATACAGGGACTCAATTTGATC
Organism: Eretmochelys imbricata; assembly: GCF_965152235.1. Taxonomy (NCBI): domain Eukaryota; kingdom Metazoa; phylum Chordata; order Testudines; family Cheloniidae; genus Eretmochelys; species Eretmochelys imbricata. Next base: position 9,124,632 of record NC_135597.1, read on the forward strand.
TCTGGTTGACCGAGAAGGCAGCCAAGATGGTGCCCTCTGTATTTAATTGGAAGATAATTAGGTTCAGAAGGATTCGATTTATAAATCAGTAAGTGTCGGTAAACGTTGATTTCACCATAAACACACACACACACACAGGACAAAAACTATTTCCATCAATAATTGGTGAAATTTACAGATAGAAAAATGCAAGCCCAATGGTAATGCAAAGTATTTTGTCTGTTGTCACTTGTGACACAGAACAACCACAGATGATTTTTATTGATTCATATTTTTGTAGGGTCAGATTCTCCACTGCCTTTCATTTTGTGCTCTCTTTGATGCCAGTGCAAGTTGAATGTAAATCATTACCATTTTGATGTAGTAGCATTTTACACTAGCCTATGTGACTGCACAAGAAGCAATGCTAAAGGGAGTCTAGCCCTGTCATGTTTGGCTCCAGATATCTTTAGAGGAAGGATGGTCTCACGGATAAAGCACTGGATTGGGACCCAGATCTGGGTTCAGTTTCTGGACCATCCACGGGTTTCCTGTGTAAACTTGGGCAAGTCCCTTCATCTCTCTGTGACTCAGTTTCATATTTGTAAAATGGAGGTAACAATGCTCTCCCTTTCCCACTCCTTGTCTATTTAGATCGTGAGCTCTTTGGGAGCACGGACCATGGTAACAGCCACAAGGCTGCCTGGATTTCAGATGGAACCTCTAGGTGCAAACATGAACCAAGCAGTATCTTTACATTCATGCTACTGATCAACCAGAATCAATCCAGGTTTTGGAAAAAATAAATCTAATTCTTTCTTATTGAGATATTTATCTTGCCACTGAAGCTAAGGAGATTTCATCCTGCTCTATTCTGTGGTTTTCTAATGTTCACCCTTTTATTGGTATTTTTTTCCGATAAGAAAATGACAAAACAAAAAGAATGCACAATGAAGTTAACAGGGGATGAGATATGAGACACACACTTGAGTGGAGAATGATAGCCTAACCAATATTCACAGTCAGCAATGAAAGATGATGTTGTAATGTGTTTTTAGCTGAAAGATGTGTTAGCTGGTTCCCATAGCTTGTGAAATGTAACTTATTTATCATTTTAACAGCATAAAAGTTTTCACATGTGTGTGCCTGGGACACTGCATGCAAATCATGATTTATATTCAGCAAAAATGACTCCTTCCCTGTTAGGGAAGTGTCTAAAATGGTCATGTTTTTGTATAAGTAGGCAAGAATTCTTCCTTTGACCTAGTGCTGTCTACACAAAGACTTAGGTTGGATTAACTACATAGCTCAGGAGTATGAATTTTTCACACCCCTGAGCAATGTAGCTGGGTCAATCTAATTTTCTACTGTAAACCAGCCCTCTGGAAAATTAATTCCAATGAACTTTTTTTAAAGTGGATTAGTCACACTGCATTAAAAGCCTGGGTGGACCACTTTTATTCAGAATTAAAGTGGCCTTAATTCAGTTTATCTCAATCCACTTCCAAAGTAAATTAATCTAAATCAAATGAAGTCCACTTTAATTCTGAATAAGTGTGTCCACACAAGTGTTTAATGCAGTGTGGCTAATCCACTTTAAATTCGCACCTTTAGTTACTTCAGATTAATTTTCCTGAGTGTCCCTGCACAGAAAAACCTTAGAAGTGCTGTATGCTTGCATAGTTAAAACTTAAGTTTCTGACTCTGAGCATGTGCTTCATTCACATTGAAGTCAGACTGAATCAAGGCTTTAATGATTATAGATTATCAGCGCCATGGGTTTTATATCTCACTTTAAGCTAATTCTCTCCAATATCACAATGCCCTGTGGGAACACACTGTGATGGGGATGGTCTATCAGGTGAACAGAGATCTCTACCACCTAGCAAATGACCAACAACTCTTTCTGTAGCATCTCCGTGTTCACTGGAGTTTAGGGACCAGTTTCATCCCACTCCCGCCAAGTAGGATCTTATTCTGAAAACAGATCTAATGATTGCAATGGGTAAGGGACTGCTCTTTGTATGTGAGCAAGGGGCAGACTCAGATCCTGAATGAGTAGTAACACTATTCTTTCCATGGGGGGGGAAGTGCCATTTCACGGAACAAAAATAGCAAGTTTCACAGGGCAGCAATTTCTGTGCTAGTGACACCTCAAGGACAAAGCATTAAATGGACGGAAGGGCACATATGCCACAATTTTATTCCTTAATAGAAGGGGTGGAAGGGAGACAGTAGTTCTTGCATCAAAGGGCAGCTGCAGATAATATCTGGGCCATCGATCACCTTCACTTATGACTGCTCATCAGGAGACTCAAGGACGCTCTGGTCAATCCCCAAATGGATGCACCCCATAGCCCACCAGGATGTGGTCATCTGTTTTAGGAGACCATACACCAGTTTGCTCCCTACTCTTACGGCGCAGACCTGGGCCAATTCCTAGCAGACTCTGCTTCTAAGAACTCCCGTGGCTGGCTGATAATGGTGACCGCACACAGCTCTAGGGTGCAAACTACATGGTGGGTTTTTGTCACTCTGTGCTTACAAGCTTCTCCTGTTACTCGTAGCCAAATCCAGTATCTTGTCAAATATAAGGTGAGCTCTCATTTGATCTGCTTCATACTTTAAGCATTTGCAGAAATACTACTGCGGGCTGTGCTACCTTCTTAATGTCACATAACATTGTTGTCACTTGGAGCAAGCTTTATGACAGAGGAGATGCAGCGTTATCTAAGCATTCTGCATGGGTGAAAACAGCAAGAACTTACATATTTCTCTTTGGGATTATTGGCATTAGATACTGAGAATATGCCTTGAAACACAAATAAAGGATTGTGGACAGCTCTTCTTTGCAATTAGTATCCAGCCATGTGTCCCAAATTCAGCAGGTGGATGACATAAGTGTCAAACTGAAGTAATCAGTAGGAGGCAGAGTTTAAAAACTGAAAACCTGGCTCCAGGTGTCACAAGGGGAGCTGCTGGGTACCAAGTGCTTTGGAAAATCTGGCCCTTATTTAGGTGCTTAAATGGAAACGGAGCTATTTTGAACATCTGGCTCCAACCATGAGCGCTGACCACTTGAGAATCTGACCCCATGTTGTTTTTCCCTTGAGCTTGATTACTAAGGCCCATTTACATTGCTCAGGTAGTGCAAAGGTGCAAATTATATTGACACACAGGGTAGGGCCATTTTATACTGCCGGGATGTTTGTTGGAAAGGGGCTTTAGTATAAATGAGAACCAGGGTTCTACTATTTGGTCATATATGCAGCACTGTCTTTCACAAACTCAAAACGGCATGCAGTTTCTTTTTCACTGAGATTTCATGTTTTTTTCCACAGCAAACTATTGATTTCACATCACCCATGTCGAACATGTAATATACAGCCTCAGTGATTAGTTATGTCATAGTCGGCATCCTCCTGAGTATCCATGCAGATAATTGTGTCCTTTTAGATGTAATTTCCAATTTGTTGTAACAATAAGACTCCGCAGGAAGCTCATTTCTACACTAGTATTGCCTATCTACTCACTTAGGTTGAAATCCTGGCCCCAATTAAATCAAGAATAAAACTCCAGTTTATTTCTGTGTGAATAGGATTTTTCTACGCTTAGTCTCGACTTCACCATACATTGGAAACCTACAACAACAATCCCCTCAAAGGGAAGCAGACTCTGTTAGGCCTTCTGGCATAAGGGCAAGCGGAAAACACAAACCGGGAGGTAGACAAGCAAAGAAGAATAGCACCAGGTGGTTCACAAAATGAGGCACAACAAAAGAAGAGAACGTAAGGGTAGACAAGATGTCTAGGTGCTCACAAGCACATAGCTATCTCATGGTAGGTTTTGCCCACATGAGGATCTATCTTTTGTGTGAGAAGGCAAGTGTTACTACAGTATAGTACTGATACTATCAGTTGAGTGAAATTGGCTACCTCTAGCTGTTACAAGAGAAAAGGGAAATTAATGGAAGAAAATACCCTAGCATGTGAAAATGCTTTAAGATGGTAACAATAAACATTTTCTTCAGTAGCACCCTCCCACTTAAAAATGTGCCAATCCAAGGTATAGGTGTCAGCAATACACAAAGGGAAAAAACGGGTTCTCTTTATCCTAAATCCAGACCGTAATTAATCACTGCTGAAATCAAGACCCCAGAAATATCTCCTTACAAAGGATACCGACACCGATCCTGCCCCACAGCAAAATATATGGACTTTTTAGCGTGTTCCGGTTCTCAACAAATTTGGGCTATTTCAAACCGAGGTGCAGCAGAGTTCGAATGTGTCCCCTTCACAAAGAACTTGCTTGCTACCCCTTCTCATTTTTTGACCAGCCCTTGTTATGACTCATTTTAGAAACGGTTCCTGATTTTTATATATAATACAATACAAAGAAGAGCACAGATGGACTCCTTTCTTCAGTCTTTAGCCATCCTACATCCTCCCTCCCCCCCGCCAATCTGTTTAATACTGCCAACTAATTGTGCTACAAAAAGACCTCAGAACAGATAGAAGCCAGAGCTTGAGGGTCATTGAACACAAAGCTTATTTCAGATGTATCCCAATTACACAAAGACTTGGGCTAAATAACTTGGTGCTCAGGCACTGTGAGGATTCAGTGTCTAATAACCCTCAAAATTTCTCATTTCTGTGTGGCAGCGTGGATTAGCTCTCCCACACAGGGCTGCTATGTATGACGCTCTTCCAAGACCACTTTCTCTCATGCGGTCCTCTTTCTTACTTAGAATGACAGAACTGGAAGAGCCCTTGAGAGCTAAACTAATCCAGTCCTCTGCACTCACAGCAGGACTAAGTATTATCTAGACCAGTGGTTCTTAACCTGGGTGCGAGAGGCCCGTTCTGGGGGTGCGAGACATGCCAGATTTTTTTTTAGAAGGTAAATCATCCAAAACACAAATTAAGCATAGGCACGTAAGTACAACTACTTTGTTTCATCAGACCTGTGTATTTATTAACATTATACATTTTTTACAATTACTGTAATATACAAACAACAAATATATCTAGGTTTGAAGAACTGACCTACTTCAATGATTTTTGATAAGAGGTGCGAGAACATATTTTGATTAGGGGTGAGAGAACATATTTTGAGAACCAAAAAGGGGTGCAGGCTGCAGTAAAGGTTAAGAACAACTGATCTAGACCATCCCTAACAGGTGTTTGTCTAACCTGCTCTTAAAAATCTCCAATGATGGAGATTCCACAACCTCCCTATGCAATTTATTCCAGTGCTTAACCCCCCTGACAGTTAGGAAGTTTTTCCTAATGTCCAACCTAAACCGCCCTTGCTGCAATTTAAGCCTATTGCTTCTTGTCCTGTCTTCAGAGATTAACAAGAACAATTTTTCTCCCCCTCCTTGTAACAATCTTTTATGTACTTGAAAACTGTTATCATGTCCCCTCTCAGTCTTCTCTGTTCCAGACTTAAAAAAACCCAGTTTTTCCCATCTTCCCTCATAGGTCATGTTTTCTAGACCTTTAATGATTTTCGTTGCTCTTCTCTGGACTTTCTCCAATTTGTCCACATACTTCCTGAAATGTGGCGCCCAGAACTGGCCTACTTGTCACTGTGTACATGTTTGTGCCTTTGCATTTTATTATCCAGCCCATTCAAACAGGGAAAGGGGAGAAAAACAGCTTTTAAAGATACTGTTGATGAAAAGCAGAGAGAACAGGCAGAAACTGAAGGGAAAAGACACAACAGAACCCCAAGATACAAACTGACCTTTCACCTTCAAAGGCTCACACACTGCAAAACTAAAGCCTCAATTCATTAAAGTACTTCAGCACATGCTTAAATTTTAGGTCAATAGGACTAGCCCATGCTTAACGTTAAGCCTGCACTTAAGCACTTTGCTGAACCAAGGACTAAGTGCCTTATATGCCAAATTCAGGCATACGAGATCTGAAGAGGTACAAATTTAGATTCTGATGAGATTTGTGCTCCTAAATCATATAAGCTGTTTTGAAAATTTCAGTCCAACAGCCTTAGAACATTGGTGCGTAAAGTCTTCTACACTGAGAGCCACCTTGTAAACTCCCCATGAACCAGAGGGATTAATCTAATTTGCATATTTACATAATTTAAAAGACGAAACAGAATGCACACAACCCTGAGATGCTTCACATTTGGATTGACTAGCCAGGAAATCCTACAGCTGGTGATTTTTTGGAACCACTCATAGAAAAAGGCAAGTCCAGGACTTTATTTGAAACATTAGGTCTTTGGTTTGCTCACCTCCTGCTTTAAGGGAAGTGAGCAACTACACCTTTGGTGAAAGGAAACATGGTCTAATGATTGAAGGAGCTGGTACTGCATCAGCAGAACCTCCCTGTGTGGTGAGTTTAACCTTTTGTTGCTGGTTATATCAACTTCAGGGCTGCTTTGCAGTACCAGCATGGTAAAAACCACCCTTAACTCAAAGGAGAATCAAAGCCACAATCTACATACTGTGAATAGGGTAAGCTGTAGCTTAGCTAGGGGGTGTTAGTCCAGCCCCAGGACATAGAACCAGCTTCTTCTTGTACTTAAACAATTCTCATCATCTTTGCTTTCAAGAAAGCGCATTCAGTTTCAGAGGAAAAAATAGATACACAAATTCAAACTACCCCTACAGCAGATCACAAGTAGTGCTGGGTAAAGAAGTGATTTTGCTGGTACATTGACTATTCTGGAAAACTGGGGAAGGAGAGCGAGAATCATTTAGGTTTGAATGTTTTGAAATTTTTGGCTCAAACAATGTTTGGGGTTGAAATTAAAACTTTGAATGTTTTTAGCGTTTGTTTTTTTACCAAAACAATTTGGCACAATCAATACAAATTCACAAAATGTTTCAGAGTGACCAAATCTGTCTTTTTTGTGGGGGGTGGGTGGGGGGGAAGGGTTGGCTGAAAAAGTTCTGCTCTAATCACAAGGTTCATAAAACCTTTCACTCTCTGGGCCGGATTCTCAAGTGCTCAGAACCCACAACTGGGATCAGACTTTTAAAAAATGCTCAGCACCTGATGTGCTAAGGTCTTTTGAAAATCTGGCCCGAAGAAACTCCCCCATCCCTACCCAGCAGAAAAAATCCATGCTCACATGGAACCCTCTATATATGACATCTGGGACCAAAAACAAAGCTATGACTTTATCTGTTATGACATTGACTCTATTAGCATGAATAGGGTGTCAAATAACTTTGCCGAGTTGCTTCTTTTAATTAATGTGACCTTTCAATGGTGCTGTTCAGTTACATTTCCACTTGGCCAACACTGATCGCTTTTATGAATTTTTGATCAACGAAGGTCTTTAGGATAGTTAAAGAAATCAAAAAACATCAAATAGAAACTTAAACACTGAAACAGGAGACTTTATTAAATATGCCCTTCGAAGCGCAGAGGCAGAAGAATTTATGCTTTGCCTTTTGCAGTAGCATGACATTATGAATTGCTTCAGCCCCCTTAATAAAAATCCATTTGTTGACTCATGCAAGAAAACAAGATAATTGTCTTCTCTCCACTGTGATGCATTTTAAGCTGGAGTGTTAAAGCTGTTTGACCCAATATTCAAAATGGAACAAAAATATACATAATTCTGTGCTCCCAGGAAAAAGGGTATAATCCTTGTACCTTGGTGGATGTGTGAGTGAAGGATTTGTTAGTAAAATTGGTATATCCATTAAAAATAATGTAGGATTACACATTTGTCTCTTTCCTCTCTTCTTAGTTCTTTTTCCCTTATTCCTTTCCCATTTCATTGTATGGCTATTTTTATTTGTAAAATGGTAGTATGATGAAAAAGAATGGGCCCGTAGTTAGGGTATTAGCTTAGGCATTTGCAGATCTGGGATCTAGTCTCTGCTGTTCCACAGACTTGCTGTATGACCTGGGTTAGTCATTTAGCCTCTCTGCCTCAGTTCCTCATCTGTAAAATGGAGATAAATGCACTGCCCTCTCATATGGCTGCTGTGAGAATAAATACATTGCAACAGTAATGGTAATAGGGACCACATTTAGATTTAAGAGACAGATCTAAAGCCCCCCAACTGATATCAGGGCCCCATCGTGAACGCACAGCACCTGCCACCTAGTAAGAGACATCCCCTGCTCCAAAGAGCTTGCAATCTAAATAAACAAGACAGAGGAGCAGTGGAAAGAGAAAGACAGACAGAGAGGTCAGTACTATCCTATGCATTTCATCCCAATTAAGTGCCATAGATCTTTGCTCTACAGAAGAACCAACTCTAAAGTACCCCCTAATTCAGGAATTGTGGAGATCCAGGATTTTGATCTATTTATTTTAGAGATTTAATTATTTTTAAGGAGTAGTATAGTCAGTGAGAAGAGAGAAAAATGCAAAAAAAAATTACTACAATTTTCATCGAATGTAAAAAATTGAAATATTTCAACTCACTCTATTTAGCATCAATTAAGTGATAGTGATAAATAATAACCATACTGAGGCTTTTCTTCCATAGGTACAAAAGAAGTTACGAACAATTAAGCCCAGTCCTATAGCTAGGGAAACTGAGGCGCATCCATTTTTGTGACTTTGCTTTCCCAGAATAAACTTTTCATACAACCTGCACATTCCACCTTTTAAGTACTCCTGCAGGTCGAAAAGAGAGAGTTTTGTTGGCTGATTGTTCTTGCTATTACATTGAAAGGCACTCACTGATAATAAGGAACATAAAAAGTACAGAATTTAGATAACTCAGTTAAGTGACTTGGACAAGGTCATAGTGAGTCTATTTAAAAGCCTGGAATAGACTTCAGACCTTCTAATCAGTACCCTGTCCATTGGACCATTTAGACATATATGGTGCAAATTGCATCTTGGAAGGGAAACACCTGTCAATTGACCACTCTAAGTTCATATTTTAATATGACTGGATATTATTTAATGGTCCAGAAAATAGGCAAATATTGCAGTTAAGAAGAATATCTTATTTAGATGAACTATGACAAAATCTAATTTAGTTTGTTTCGCTGCTGGCTTTATTGCTTTTCGCTGCTGTCTGGGAATGCAAAGCAGCACAAGACCCTGGTGATGAAGCGATTGTCTCAACTCTTAATGGCTAAGATGAAGATACCCTGTTCAGTACTAATATGATGGCCGTCATCTTGGCTGACACATACCAGGGATTCAACCTGGGATCTCCAGAGCTAAGAGCATGAGCTGCTAAACCACAGCTCTCTAACAATGGCTGTGACCCACATCCTCAGTGGAGGGGGACCTGCAACACACACACACAGTGGTTACACTATTAGTTAAGTATGAACAATGGACTCAGTGCTGTATGTTACACAGAAAACGACATAGACTGGGATTCACAAAGGTGCCTGAAAGGATGTGGGTGACCTACTCCTATTGAATTGCAATGGAATTGAGGTGCCTATCTCCTTTAGGCTTCTTTGAAAATCCCTGTCATCTCTCCTGCCCATTGTGATCAAAAGGAGCCTTCCCGTCAATTCCACTGGCCTTGGCATCACGCCTTAACATGAGGCAAAAATACATGAATATTTGACCCATTAATTGACCATCCTACCACGCACCAGTGAACCTTCCTCACACATCCAGGGCTCAGAGTCCTGTGGGGTACCCCCATTGTTACCAGTCAATCTCACAAATGGAGGACATTCAACACCTGGAGGAGTATTCAAAGTGGTGGGAGATGGGTGTGTGGTAAAGAGGTCTGTGTTGTTGGATGGGAAGGCAGGTACTCCTCCTGGATTCTAATTGCAGATCAGTTTCCTGGGACGGGGTGGGGTGAACCTTAGAACAGTCACTTTCAAAAGAGCTCTGATTTTTAACTGCCGAGGACCACAAATGGGACCGGACTCAGCACCCAGAAGCTCTCATTGTGACCTTCAACGGCTCAACTTGCAAACAAACTCAGCACCCGACACGACGCATAAGCGCTTTTGGAAGTCTGGCCCCAGCTAGTTGCTCGGCCCTTCTGAAAATCCTGGCCGTAGAGTCTGATTTTCAGAGGTCTAGAGCACAAATTATTCTAGGAAGCCAAGGAGAGCTGTAGGGTTCTGCATCACAGAAAATCAGGCCCTTGATCTTTCTGCCTTGGTTGTAAATTGAGGATGGAACAGTGACTGGCTACAGGCTCTGCCGTGGAGGTTCAAGAGCCTTTACCAGGCTTCACTTTGCATTGAGCACTCCCTCCAGGCCAGGGGAACAACCAACATTTTCCTTAGGAGGGGACCCAAAGCTCTTCCTCCATTGCCGTATACCCAGACCTAAGATCTCTCTCCCTGTCACTCCCCCATGCCCAGTCCCATGCTGTCTCACGCTGGCTCTGCCCCCAGATCTTCACTCTCCCCTCTGCACCCAATCCACTCACAGTCCCCTCCGGCTGCCCCATACAGCCCGGAACTCGTCCTACCCCATAGTCTTACCCAGAGAGGTGGTCAGGATGAAGAGCACCATCCTCACCTGGGATAGGCAGTTCTGAGAGTCCCAGGCTCCATCCTCCTCCTACATCTCAGCTTCTCCAGGCAGTGCCAAAAGTCTGGATCCAGCCCTCCCATCCTCTGGGGATGCTAAGTTCCTGGTGTGCCCTGCTCCACTTCTCTCCAGGGGCTGGTCGTGCCCGATGCCCATGGATACCAGAAATGTTGCACAAGGGGAGGGAAGCAAGCCGGCGCATGGGGTCACAGCACCACTCAAATTTGGTCTAGCAGCCCCATCATGCCAGCAAGGAGGGGCCTCCACCATTATACCACCAAGCTCCAGTCAAGGGCCAAAGGCATGGGACTGGGGCCCCATTCATTGCCCCTCTTCTCCAAGCTCTCAGTTCTTTGCAGCCTTGTTAGCTGGTGCCAACATCCCTCAGACTCAGCCCCTGCAGCTTTCTCAACTGATGTGTATCCTGCATCAGCTTCCAGCTCCTTGCAGAACTCTCTCAAACTCTCTCTTTCTCAAACTCAGGCAGCCCTTATATTCCTACTCTGATCACCTTTCCCAGACCTGAACAACTCCTTTATGGAGCTCAAAAACTCTTCTCTTTCACTCACAGAAGTTGGTCCAATCAAAGATATTATCTCTCCCACATTGACTGTCTCATATCCTGGGACCAACACAGCTCCACCAATCCAATAACCAACTTGTTTTTCCAAATAGGCTTGGTTCCAAATAGGAGCATTACCAGCAGATCGAGGGAAATGATTATTCCCCTCTATTCGGCACTGGTGAGGCCACATCTGGAGTATTGCATCCAGTTTTGGTCCCCGCACTACAGAAGGGATGTGGACAAATTGGGGAGAGTCCAGCGGAGGGCAATGGAAATGATTAGGGGGCTGGGGCACAGACTTACGAGGAGAGGCTGAGGGAACTGGGCTTGTTTAGTCTGCAGAAGAGAAGCATGGGGGGGGATTTGATAGCAGCCTTCAACTATCTGAAGGCCAGGGGGGTTCCAAAGACGATGGAGCTAGGCTGTTCTCAGTTGCAGCAGATGACAGAACAAGGAGTAAGGGTCTCAAGTTGCAGTGGGGGAGGTCTAGGGTGGATATTAGGAAAAACTATTTCACTCGGAGGGTGGTGAAGCACTGGAATCTCCTTCCTCAGAGGTTTTTAAGGCCTGACTTGACAAAGCCCTGGCTGGGATGATTTAGCTGGTTTTGGTCCTGCTTTGAGCAGGGGACTGGACTAGATGACCTCCTGAGGTCTCTTCCAACCCTGATCTTCTATGATTTCTAGTTATATGCTCCCATCCCATGTCCCTTGCGTTCATTTCCCTTCATGTGAGGAGGGAGTTTAACCCTGGCACAGGTGTGGTTCAGCCCCATCCCTCTTAAAGGGCCAATGAACCCAGTGACGAGGAATAATACTTCCCAGTGCTTTAGCTAGGATTAATGAATGTTAAGAAAAGTTCCTAGAAAATCTGACTCTTAAATACACTAATACAGTGAGAGAATGGATTCCACAATCGCAGCAGAAATATTTATTTCAGTCATCTCTGACCCATTTTTATTTTCTCCATGAAATCACGTGAGTGTCTATATTTTAAAATGGAACACCATTAAAATCAATCATCATCAAACTATGAGGAACTATTCTGAAAAGTATGTTCCAGGCGGATATTTACAAATTCATTGCATTTGACAAAACGACAGATTCTGAAATATTCACAGCAAAGTGTGCAAAAAATATCCCAGTTGCTGTGGTTACCCTAATGATCCTATGCTCACTGGAACGATCTCTGGAACTTTCACAGCCACACAAATGCTGCATTTGGGCCACATTTCTATCTTGCTGCCTTTCTTTTAAATGAAGGGGAGGGAATAAAAGAAACACTTCCTTGCAGATATAGTAATTATCACTGTTGTTCTGCTCCTTCCTCATTCAACAGACAAATTAAAATTGTGATTTTTTTAAACCCAGCTTTGAACACCTCCAGTTCAGGGGAAAGAGGGAATGTGCGGTCAGGGAGGGAGGGAGGCTTATAGGGAAGGCTGAGATAGCGAAACTATAAATAAAGCTCAAAGGGATAAACTTGCTTAGTTGGTACATATGAATTGCCATACTGGATCAGACAGATGGTCCATCTACTTCTGCATCTTGTCTCCAACAGTGACCAGCACTAGCTGTTTCAGAGAAAGGGGGGAAAAATCTGGCGTCAGGCAGATGTGCAATAATCTGCCCCGTGAATGTTTCATCCTAACCCCTTTGACTAAAGATAGGTTTAAGCATGAGGATTTATATCTCTTTCCAATTTTTTTCATTAATCTATTATAACTATTGTTATCCATGTAAATTTTCAGACGTTCTTTGACTCGAACAGTAATTTTGGCCTAATTGAGATCCTGTAGCAATGAGTACAGCTTAATCATGGGCTGTATGGAAAAAAAAGGTTTTCTTTGATCAGTTTTGAATTTGCCACCTTTCAGTTTCATCTAATGTTCTGCTCTTCACATATTATGACACAGGGAGAACAGAAGACCCCAATCCTATCTTCTCCAGACCATTCATTATTTGGCGTATTTTTAATTACATTTCCTGTAATTAATCTCCTTTCCAAAATAAACAATCCCAGTCTTTTTACTCTCTCCCTCCAAAGGTATTTCTAAACAGCAAAAGCTGTCCATGGGCTAGCCTGCATCCAGCTAGCATGGGTAACACAGGAGTGAAGACCACATAGTGCAGACTTGAGCATGGGTTGTAAAAGCCCAGCCCAGACCCTGGATCTGTCCCCCGCTCACTAGCGCACACTGAACTGTCTGCACTGCTGTTGTTACACCCACACTGGCTGGATCCACGCAGGCATGGGTCGGCCAGACCATGCACAGCTTTTGGTGAGTAGACCAACCCTTGTGCTACGTCTACACTGCGAGGAAGGGGTGTGATTCCCTTGCTTGTGTACACATACTCACGCCAGCTGTCACTGAGTGAGCCCAAGTAGAAATAGCAGCATAGCCGCTGTAACACGGGTCATGGCAGTGGAGGCCCGGCCGAGAGTCCATACCCACTGGTTTTGGGTAGATATGCACTCGGTGCATCTCAGCTGTGCCGTCACCCATGCTCCTGAAAAGCTACCCTGTGATTTGTATTCCTGTTAGCTTGATGAGAGCTCGCGCAAGCATGTGTCTATGAGCAGGGGAAATCACACACAGAGACATCGCATTAGGGAACAGGGATCCAGTGCTGCTGACTGCCGGGAAAGCAACACAAAAATAAGCAGCGGATTTAGCTGGGGATTGGTCCTGCTTTGAGCAGGGGGTTGGACGAGGTGACCTCCTGAGGTCCCTTCCAACCCTGATATTCTATGATTCTATGATATGAAATTAATAGACATTTGCAACTGAAGAACGGAGGGATGATGCAGCGCTCATCTTCCAGTGTTGATATGAAGAACTGATATCATCTCATAATTCTAAATGTCAGGCCTTCTGTAGCAAGAGCTTCAAAAGTCCGTGAGCAGCGCCACTTTGGAAGGCCCATTCAGACAGCAGCATAGGCTATCTCCAAATAGCTTGTACAGCCAGTGGCAAACAGTCTCAATATCTCAACTCAAAATCACAGCTCAGGGACTGGAGGGCTCGGAGGCGTACCACCCACAGCTCCTCTGTTCAGTAAGCATCGTGCCTTCCACCTCAGTGCTTTGCAAATGGTAGTGAATTTGAGCCTTGCAACACCTGTGTCAGGATGGGAAGAATTATCAACCCCCAAACTGAGGTTTTCAGGACTCCAGTGACGACTCTTACCCAGGTGACAAATTACTCATGACACAGTTATGGGAAGAAGCATGCTCTAGTGGACTGGGAGTCCAGAGACTTAAATTCTATTCCTAACTCTGTCACACTTTCTTCTCTTCTCCGAGCCTCTATTTCCCCTTCCATCATTTACCTGTCTAGTCTATTTATATTGAAATCTCTAGGAAGAGACTGTTTCTCACTATGACCTTCTCTACACACAAAAGTTGTACTGTTACACCGATACAGCCAAGTAAGTACAACTCCCTCACTGTGGATGCAGTTATATGGTATACATGTGCTTATATCAGTAGAGCTTCGACCCATGCAGGAATGGAAATAAACTACACCAGTATACAGTACCTTTACTCCAGTGTAATTGGGATGATATAAAGCTGGTATCCAGTATAGGAGGGAGGCAGCATTACCTAGTGGATTGATCAATGGGCTGGGACTCAGGAGACTAGGGTTCTATTCCTGGTTAGGCCAATAGCCTACCAGGTGACCTGGGGCACTTCAGCGCTGTGTGCCTCAGTTTCCCCATCTATAAAATGGGGATAACAATACTGGCCACCTTTGGAAATCTACTGATGAAAAGCATTGTATAAGAGCTAGGTAGAACCAGAAAACAAAATCAGGCCCCTGTAAGAGTTTTAACAGTACAAAATCTTTGGGCCGGACAATCGGACTGCAGCAAGTTGGGGCATGAAGCTACCCTGCACGACACTTCCATGGACTAGCTGTCCATGTGGACCCCACTGACGTGTGTTAACAGTTAGTTATTATGCTCTGATCTAGTCCTCTCTGACATGAGTTTGTGCATTAACATGCATCAGCAAGGTGTACATGGACAGTTAGTCCACAACAGACTAGTTTGGGATAGATTCCCACCCGATATAATAGTTCGTGCAAACAAGACCTGTGTGTAGATCAGGCTTAAGGGTTCAGCATACAGCACAATGAGTTTGGTCTCAACTGAGGCTTTTGTAATGCAAATAACAACAACAGTACAGTACAAAATGTTGAAGTGAACAGTTTACAAAGAGCATATAAGGTACTGTTATGAACTATTGGGCAAAACCATCAAATAACGCCATAGAAATCAAGATCAGTTTGCAAACAAATTCATTAACAATGGGGGGGGGAAGGAGGAAAGAGCTAAATTTGCCAGATAATTTATTTGCAACAAATAATTCCACCAGCTGGAATAAAACATAATTACATACCATATAAATCGTTGTGGGTACTAATTAGTTAATGTTTGTACAGCATGTAAAATGTAACGTGCTTAGGTATTATTATTAACTGAAGAGCGCATTCAGTTTTACTTTTTTTTTTTTTTTTTTTTTTACCATAACTCAGAGCAGTATCACCTGCACTTTCTCGAAGAGGCATGATCAGCTGATCCCATGTCATGAAATAAGACTCATACCACAAATTAGGTCCTAGGAAATAGCATTAACAGCTCCCTTGCTTTTGAGCAGATTAGGAACGAGATGATTTATTGCCACTCTAAAGGAAATCCCTCTTTGATATAGAGCTGTAGCCTTTATCTGATCCCCACCAGATTTTACCAGCTCAAGCTAATCAGGTGGGGATCAGATGGGGACTGATTTCACCAAGTGCTGAGCACCAGCAGTTTCCTTTGACTTCAGACCCCGATTTGCAGATGCTCTGTCTTTCCCACAATCACTCCCCTCTGAATCTGGGTGGCTCAATCCCTTATGAAAAGGAGTACTTGTGGCACCTTAGAGACTAACGAATTTATTTGAGCATGAGCTTTCGTGAGCTACAGCTCACTTCATCAGATGCATACCGTGGAAACTGCAGCAGACTCTGATTCAAGACACGGGGATTCTTCTACCATCCAAAAAAATGCCACTGGCCACCGTACAATTATTCTCATCTGACCGCTAGCATTTGGAAGTGTTTGTGCAAAATAGCAACCGCATTGAGAGCGAACTGGATTCCTGCATTACAGTTGCAGTGATGTTACTACCAAGAAGATTGAACCTGCAAAGGGGAGCAGAGCAAATAGAACACAAGGAGGACACAAAACCTCCCTCTCACAACACAAAAGGGAGTATTTAAGGTTTTCAGGATACACAGAACTTGACAGTCGTTAGGCAGCTGGTGCGATGAAACCGCTGTCTATCATGCTGACCAGTTTTGTCTCATTGTGCTCCCCTATCAGTTTGTCTGGATCCACCTGCTGTCTCTTGTCTTATTCTTAGGTTGTAAGGTCTGTGGGACAGGGTCCGTCTTTTTCTTCCGGGTTTGCCCAGCGCCTAGCACAATGGAGCCCTGATCTATCACTGGAGCTTGTGGACGCTACCACAGTACAAACAACAACTACTGATAGTATGAATGAGAGACTAAAATTGCCTCTGGGGTTTTCACATTGTGCTGATTGATTGATCCTGTCTCAGTTTCCAATTCACTCTCCTTCAATTCCTCATTTTCCCACACTACAGCCTTGCCAGTCTATTTTGGTCCTGTAATAACTCAACAATGAACTTGAGATAATTACCATGACTGCTCATATTAACGTAGAAACTCCCCAGGAGTTTGTTCCAGGACACAAAGACTTGACCCCACTCAGTTCCAGTGTCATCCAATAATGTATTAAAATCCTAGGGTGAAATCCTGGGTCCGCTGAAGTCAATGGGAGTTTTGCCATAGGCTTCATCAGAGCAAATAGGATTTCACCCTTAGAGTAGGCAAGGTGTGGCTTATCTTGGCCAACTATGTGATAAAACTTCAACATGCTTTATCTATAGTAGGATTTTAAAACATGTTAAAACACATCTTTTCCCTACTGTAGATGAGTCCTTACTGTGGAATACTAAAGGGATGGAGATCAACTTTTGATTATCTAGCAGAATAAAATCAGTGCACACTTTTTACCAGAACACTACTGAAGAAAATCAGGACATATTAGAGGAGGACGACGATCCAGTGGTTAGGACACTAAACTAGGATTTCTGAGACATGTTTCAAGTCATACTCCACCACAGACTTTCTGTGACTTTCCCTTAGGCCAGTCACTTAGCTGCTCTGTGCCTCAGTTTCCCATCTGTAATAGAGGAATAGCAGCACTGTCCTACTTACAGATGTGTCGTAAGGGTAAATACATTACAATACTATGGTAGTAGGGGCAGATACGTACCTGAGATAGGTAAGATATTATTTGTACTAGGAAAGGCAGAAACCACAACCCCAGGTATATCTAAGTTTCAGTTTGATTCTGCCTCCTCTCATGCTTTATTAGGCTTCTAACATCCTTGAGAAGGAACAAACATACTACCTCCTGCTAAATATAGTGCGCAACCATCACAAAATAAAAATAAGAAGCAGCTATTTAATATAAAAAGCTGTGACATCTGCTTCTGGGATTCCAAACGACATTAGAAAAAGTGCAGCATTACCATAGGAAAAGGCATTTATTTAATAAAATGCCCACTGTATCTAAGACAAAAGTGACTTACTGGAAAATATCGCAGATTGATACACTGCAGCTAATGATGCTAGATAGTCCAGGGCTTTCTCTTTTCAATTATGCAGAGGGAAGCGATACTAGTAGAAGTAATTCCGTTTTCATGTCACTCTTGTGTGTTCAAATATAGTTACCAACCACCCAACACACAAGTTTGGTGCAGCGCATGGCTAACAGATGCACTAGCAAGGATAGCATGGAGTTTAAAGTATACAGACAATGAGTAATGGCTATGGAGATCTCACTTGAAGAACCAGATCAGGTGGAACGTTGTCAAGGCCAAATTAAAAATTTTGAGAATTGTGCTTGAGTTTGTTTGCAGCTATGCATTCCTTTTTCCTCCAGATTTCTCATTAATTTGTAACAGCCATTGATGCAGCTTCTATTTAATAGCCTCACAGCCCCTTAATACAGTGGTGTAACACCTTGATTGAGTTAAATGTATTGATGAGCATTTTACGAATTCAATCTCCACCACATTCTCACCAGGATATCATTATAAAACAATATCCTCCATCTCAGTAGGCCCCCGTTATCGGTCTTGGTTTCTTGGCTTGCAACCCTCCTTATGCCCACCCCTCCTACGTGATATCTGCTGTGCTTAGATGGCTCCTTCTAATTCACCAGGAGGTAGGAGCCCCAGGTGACTCCAGTTGTGAGGAGGCTTTGTCAGAGGGGCTTGCTGCGGCCACTCCCTTTCAGTTCCCAGAAAGGAAGGGGAGGGTAATGGTATGTTTCTTGTGTCTCAGCTGCAGTGAACAAAGGGAAAATTCTTTACTGAGGCTGCTACACACAGACCAACTTGATGGTTTCCCTTGGCTACGCTTGTTTCCTCTTTACTGCATGATGCATTGCAGGTAGGATGATACCTGCTCATTAGCTCTCTGTTGTAGCAGTAAGACTGTATACGCTCCTGGTCCTGGCACAGCCTCATTGGTTTGGGGTCTGAGTTGTCTCACAAGTTGCTTCTTGAGAGTTGTTTCCTCAGGACTAGCACTCTGCCAATGAAACGCTCCCCGAGCCAGGAACCGAATCATGGGCAGGGGGTACGAAACACTATGGCACACCACCAGTTTTTTGGATTTCCAGAATCGAAGCTTTTGCTAAAAATAAGAAGCCTCAAGCCCTTATGGTTGGGAAGAAGCCAATCAAAATATGAATCAAGCGTAGCTGATGTACCGAGATCTGTACGTTAACCACGAGGCTGGATCAATAGTTCTGTGAGTCGTGAAGCACCCCTGTTCATTCCCGATATTAAGTTAGATGGCCAAAAGTGGTAATTTAAATGTCAAAGTTGCTCCTCTACCATGAGCGATGCCTTATTTTGGTTCCACAAGTGGGCGGCACTTCGGAGAGTTCCACCACTTCCACCCACGCCCAGTCAAGAAAGAACCAAGCCCAAGGAGCGGAGCAGAGCCCATGGGTGCAGAGGTCCCCCACTGTATGGAAACCAGGCGTGTAGGTGTGATGATAATTTGAAGTGCACAATATATTGCGAGTAGTACCCTTTCTGGCACGTCAAGTGGACAGGACTAATTACATTATCTTAAGTAGACAGAGCTTAGAAGCATAACACTACCTTCTCTCCCCCACCTTCCCCAGTTCAACCCCTGCACGGATTAGTTACTTTCTTGATCAACTCCTACATCTGGATCTTAGGTACTTATGTGGCCCTCATTATCAGAATATCTGAGTGCCTTATAATCTTTCGTTGATTTATCCTCACAACATCCCGACAGGAAGGAAAGTGCTATTATCCCCATTTACGGATGAGGAACTAAGGCACAGAGAGGCAAAGGGGTTTGCTCAAGGTCACACGGCAGGCCTGTGGCGAAGCAGAGACTGGAACCCAGGTCTCTCAAGTATTAAATGACTGCCCTAATCTCTGGCCCATCCTTCTTCTCTAAAGCTGTGCTCCCAGTCTAACACTGCTCCTTAAAGAACCGCACCTTTCGGCCAATGTTCACATTCATTAGTCACTGCCAAGAGAATAATCTATTTCAACATTTGTATTTATTAGGAGTAAAATCCCTCTGAAATCCTGCAGAAACACAGATCACATTCTGTTGAGAGGCCGGATTAGAAAACACCCAGAGTAAGAGCCATTGTTCTGTGGTTCCTAAATTAAAAATAAGATCCAGAGTAGTTTGCCTATTTTCCATTAGATGAGGCTTGTGATACCTTCATCACAAATACCCAACATCAAACATGACTCAGAGGAAAACAGCATCCGATCAGCTGCTTCTTTATGACAAGCTTGGAGGAAATTCTAATACAACCACAGGACATTGCAAAGGAAGACGATGAAGTACGAGAAAAAGGACAGGTCACAGCTAAGTATATCTGTGTTTTCTGAAAGGAGGAGGGAGAGATATAATAGGCAGGATTAACTATTGCTATCACTGCTTTCAATTTAAACAATGCCTCCTCTCTGAACCAAACGAAAAGATCCATCTCTGGCAATTTTTAAATCAAAATTAGGGTCCCCCCCTTAAAAGGTATTGTCTAGTTCAAACAGGAATTATTTCACAGAAGTTTGTATGCCCTGTGCTATACAGAAAGTCAAACTAGACAATCACAGAAATCCCTTCTAGCCTTGGGAATCTCTGAATTCACATCCTAGAATCCCAGTAAATTGGTGTTTTCTGAATTTTTGGTGCATTTTTATTTTCAAGTTTTTTTATTGAAATATTTAAACATAAAAATGGATTAACACAAATTCTACCAATAATGTTCCATCAAACGTCCATCATTATTCAGGATCAGGCCCTACTTCCATCCCAGCTTTAATGTCAACACAGTGCACTCACCAGGATCTGGCCCTCAATTCAAGAGTGGATGAATGGGAGACTGGAGAGAGACAGTACACGCAAACACCTGAGAAGGGGGGATGGTCTGAGCACAGGACTGGAAACTGAAGTCCCCAGTTCCAGTCTTGACTCGCAGTGGATCAGAGTCCATCAATTCTTCGTTATTGATTTCTTCAGCAAATTATGTCCATGAGAAGGCACTACTGTGGGGCTCTGTATGGACCCATATGGTTGTGTCTGCAGGATCTGAGCCTTTGAGCACATGTATGCTGCCCCACAGTTTGGACTAGAAGGGTGCGAATAGCAGCGTGCAAAGTACGGCGCTATACCTCCCGCCTGTGAAGGCTCCGAGAGTGAACTTAAAGGTCTTGAGTTTGTAGGGTGGGGCAGTGTAGACATGCTCTTTGTCTCGTTTTCTGACTGCAAAACTTGTTTTAAGAGCAGATCATGATTTTCTGGAATTTATTTCTTATTCCAGTTTATTTCCCAAATAAATATTGTGACTGATTCTTGGTTTGTCAACCTCATGAGAGCAACTTCAGTGAATGTTCGAAAGCTGGGCTGTTTTGATCACTCAAGGCATTTGTGATGTTTCTCATCCTTGTATATTGCTTGTAGTTTTCCCATTGCTCAAACCTGATTCGGTAAGGTGTAGATCCTCCAAAGACTTTATATGAAGTTTTATGCAGTCACATTGCTTCCAGTAGGATTACTCACATGCACGTCAAGTCTTTTAAAGAATCTGGACCTAAATCTGGAATACCAAGTACTGTTAGATTTGTAAAACAAACACACCACATTGTCTCAAAATGTATAATACTCCTGTCTTCAGGAAGCTCTAATGATATAGTCTGCTATAGAAAAGTAACTCCATTCCTTTTCAAAGATAAGATCCTTGGTTAAAAGTTAATGCTCCCTAGCCAAGAACTGAGAGCAGCATGTGATCTGTGATAGTATGTACTCGTATTATGAATACTTTTGTGAATTCTTAGTAACACTTGTTCACACTTGGCTAAATCAATAAGCAATCTCCCTGTATGTATATGATATACAGTAGCTGTGACAGGGACCAGATGGCTTATTCTATCTGTAATTGAGTTTTAGTATTTTATGAAATAATAAATAATAATAATAATAATATAATAACAACAACAACATGATTAAACTGAATGCATATTCATACCCTTTCATGCCACCTAATACCATAATAATAAAAGAAATAGTAAATAATGGTGCAACAACTCTGTGGCCAAGTAGAAAATACACAGATGCTACCATGCTGCACATTGTGACCAGGCAGAGACAGTGGAGATGGAATGCTTGTTCTAAAAGCAAAAGGTCCCTACAACCTAACCAAATGGAGACACTTCATTAGCTCTTCGTCATATTGGGCCTCCAATCCAGAACTGGGCAGTTACTGCACCAACCTCGCAGAGGGTGAATTCCTCCCAGGAATAGTGCAAGTTCTAAATGCTGCTTGAGACACAAATATACCAGCTGAACATGTTTTAGGTGGGACTTAAGATCTCTCCCTCTCTTATATCAAAGGGATTTCAGCTCAGGCACCTCTGCTGACCGCAGCTGTGGCAGTTTGTAATGAGGTGAGAGAGAGATTTATTTACATTTATAATATATGTAATAAAACAGCACCCATCGCGTCCTCTGGGCACCCTTGACCCTATTGTATTTTAAAGTACACTGAAATACACAGAGCCATCAATCCTCCCAGTGCAGCCGCTGTGAAAAGCTTCAGAAAAGCTGCAAACAAAAAAAGGCTTTGAAATGAATCAACCCTCCCGTACATACAACTGGCGATGCCTAGAGGAACTTGACAAGAGTTAGTTAGCTGTTACACTGACACTCCTGCGGATCATGGTGACCAATACTGTCTCATTGTGCTCCCGTCAGTGTCCACATGTAGTCTCGTCTTCTGCATAGACTGTAAGCTATGCATAAGGGACGGTCTTTTTGTTCTGTGTTTGTAGAACAACTAGCATAATGTGATCCTGGCCATGCATAGGGGCTCCAATGCACTACTGCAATATAAACAATTAATAAATCAATCATCATCATCATCCCCAGGCTCCCACAGCCAGACCTATCCAACACTCATTTCTTCATGTGCCAGGGGGCAGGAGGCGGGGGGAGGAATAGCTTCACATAGTGCCCTGAAGACTGACAAACTTGAGTTGTTATAGACCTGGAGAGGGGGTGCCCATGGCCCTGACAGAGAATGCTTTACCAGCTACCCTTCCTCTGTTAGTTCAGAGCTAAATAAGCTGCACAGAAGGTCAGAATGTGCATTGACTAAAGCAGGTGGTTTCTTTGGGGGGGGCGGAATTTAGGGAAAGTTTATCAGACTGGCAGCCCGGTGGACTGGTGTCCCCTTTGCAGCCACTAACCAGGTGCAAAAGCTGTGCCAGCCTCTCCACAGAGCACTTCAATCCTGCGAGGGAGGGGAAAACTCAGTCTAAAATTCCTGGTGTCTCTGCTGAAGCGCCAACCTGTTTTCCTGAGTGGTTTCTGAAACTATTATTTATCTGTACTGGAATAGTGCCTCAGATCTCCAGTCACGGACCAAGATCCAACTGTGCTAGGTGCTGTACAAACTCAGAAAAAGGTAGAGATGGTCCATGGAGAAGCGAACTGAGAACAGCAAACTCCGATCAGCACATAGTGCTGGAACTATCAGTCACTCGCCCCCAGGGCTGGATTCACACTGACAAACAGCCATCAGGATCGGATTACTTTTCACATGAGCTCTCCCGTCCCACAACCACTGTTACACTGGTGAAAATTTCAGAGTAATAGCCCTGTTAGTCTGTATTCGCAAAAAGAAAATGAGTACTCGTGGCACCTTAGAGACTAACCAATTTATTTGAGCATAAGTTTTCATGAAATTGGTTAGTCTCTAAGATGCCACAAGTACTCCTTTTCTTTTTACTGGTGAAAATAAGATCAGAATCCATCCCTCTAACTTGCTCCGCTTCAGTGCGCTATCTGGTTGTGTCTACAAGCCAATTCGGAAGTGCAAATTGTGTTTTGCTGACATCTGGCCCCATTTCGAAAGGTGCAGAGTTCCTACTGTGAGCCTCTGAGTTCTCCCAACATCTCTTGACTTCAATCGGAGTTGATGGGGGACTCAGCACACTGCAGGAGGTTGTCAATAGCTTACAGAATTGGGCACATAAACCTCCAACCATGCCTGGACCTTTGTTCTCCCTAGGCTATTTTTCGGTTCTGTAATCGCTGCTAAATGAGTCAACCTTACCATATATATATGCTTTTAAAATAATACTTTGCCTTGTGCCTATTTCTTTTCTTTTTTTTTTTTTTTTTTAAGCAAGTCACAAAAAAAGGAAGCCTCTCTCTCCCTGGCACAACGCATCCCTATGAGCATCAGAGGATCAGAAAATGTCTTAATTGGCACGTTTCACTTCCCACCAGGGTGTGCTAATTAAGAGGATTCTACCAAACCGCCTGCTGCCTGGGTATTTGAAGAAATAGCTGTGCAGCCAGAGCAGGGAGAGACCTGGCTTTATGCCAAAGGCAGGCAGTGACCAGTGACGCTCCAGTGAAAGATACGCTTGGGCTTATTAATTCAAGGGTGTCAGGGAGAGGTCTGAGCCCTAAGTTGTCCCTGGGATATTGGGCTAATGGGATATTCAAAGAAGAATGGACACCAGGACTGACGTCCTGTGGCTGCTGCAGTGACTTCTACTGGAACATGTGTTGGAAAGACTCCAAGGCACTAAATCAGCTGCTTCCTGAGCGCATCCCTCACGGCAGAGATGGAAACGTAGCGCGGTTAAAATAATATGCACGAATAGCACAGTGAACTGAACGGAAGATAAATTGGATCAAATTTCCCACATTCTTTCCGAAGTGGGACAGAGTTCCCAGTGCCTCTAGGGCAGAATCCCTTCCCGTATTTTCCTCTCCGTGCTGGTCCACAGAGGATATGAGTTGCTATTGTCCCCAGCGATAGTGACATATGCTTTTCAGCTCCAGTAGATTGATCAACTGATCAGCCCAATTTATTTCCAATATGTCAGACAGGAGGATGCCTTTACACACACACACACACACACACACACTAGTTTTTTAGATAGATCGATCCGAAAACAAAACTACTTTCTATTAAATTCTGTGTGACTTTTGCATGTGGGAGGAGGTTAAGGATGGGGACGGTAAGGGCAGTATGGGAAATTTGGACATTAGTGAATTAGATTGAGTAAAGAGCACCCCTGCCCCTAAATTCCAGTGACTAAACCCGATCCTGTAATTTTAGCTAAATGGATAGACCCTGGTTCTTGTTTGGAGTCCTTTTCAGAAGGGCTGTGCACCTCTGTCAGACTTGTAGGAACAGAGCCTTTATTCTGTAGTAATACAACAGGGAAGAACATGGCTGAGGTTAAGTGGTTGTGGTTAAGTACTAGACTGCAACAAGGCCCTGCACAGGAATTCAGGATAGGAGATGAGGATTCAATGCGTGGCTCTGCCACAGACTACGTGTGTGACCTAAGGTGAATTATTTAATCTCTCTATGCCTTGGTTCCCCATCTGTAAAATGAGGACAATAACCCTTCTTTTCTTGCTGTGATGGGGTGGCAGCCCCCCACTGGCAGAAAAGGGGTTAAAAGCAGCCCTAGGGAGGCTGCGCTGGAGGCAGCCAATCAGAGAAGGGCTGAAGGGAGCAGCCAATCAGGGCCAAGCAGGCCCATATGAAAAGGGAGCTGCAGGGCAGAGGAGGGCAGTTCTCTGCTGGGAGCCCAAGGAGAAAGGACTGTGCCTCTGGAGGGCTGAGAAAACTGCCAGCACCCTGGACAGAGCAGTGCCACTAGCAGGGACCAGGGGAGCCATAGACAGGTCCTGGATGGCTGCTGGGGTTTGCAGGCTGAGGCCGAGAGGCAAGGGCAAAGAGGATGTTGGGTCCACAAGGAAGTGGCCAGACAATTCGCTGCAGTAGCCACTCAGGGAAGGGGGGAACACGGAGTGTGGCACGGCCAGACGGCTGCGTCGCTGAAGAGGATGCCGCGGTCCTGGGAGAGATGTGGGTCTCAGAGCAGGAGTGATGGTGGTGAGGCACCACGTGAAGAGGGCACAGAGCTAATTCCCCAGTCAGACAGCAGGAGGCACCACAGTGGTGTCATACTTTTGTATGTCTTGTCTCTTCAGGTTGTAAGATCTTTGGGGGCAGGGATGTCTCTCACTCTTTGTATGTACAACATCTAGGGCAATGGGGCCCCTAGTCTTAGCTGGGCCTTCGTGGTGGTATTGTGATTCAAATAAAAATGATTATCAATATCCAAAGCACGAGCTGGATACAAAACATGATGAAGCTTTTCAAGGTGTAGGAAATCTTTTGCTGCAACATTTAATATAGGCTTGTCAATGATAGAGGGGGATGTCATATCAAGCCCTCTTAAAATAGATAGCACGAAAGCAACTGCCTTCTCTAAGGATCCTTCCCATAAAGAAACCTGGCAAGTTCAAGGACCTTCCCTGAAGTAATCAGCTGAGTCTCACAAGTAAGTAACAAGAGAGGCCAAAAAGGGGGGTGAGGGGAGACATGTTTCAGATGCTAAAACATCAAAAGGATGCAGCAGTAGAAATGAAAAATCCGAACTGACTCTCTGGAAAGAAGACAGGTGGCAAGCAAAGCTTCTAACAGCTCTTTCTTTGATATTTACTCTGTTGCTTGATTCAGAGAGGATGATGAAATAGTCCCAAGCAAATGCTTTTAAAAGGAAACAAAGCAGACCTGGCATCCACCTAATTAGCAATGAAACACAAGGAGAGAGGGGGAAGAAAATCTAAGTGCTTAACTGAACAGAAACGAATAATATAGCCTCTTACTGAAACAAAGCTATCGCCTGATGTACAGGGAAAACTCTAAGCCATCCGCTTCCAATGAGATGGGGATGTATAAGTATTGATTCAGTAAACATAAGGAACAAAACAAAACAAAAAAATCTCTTCCCATCCCCCAAATTTAAACTGCTCTATTGAATCTAAATAGCAAAGGTTACACATTTGTTTCTGTGGGCTTTGTATCTCTACATACCAACTACACACAGTAATTCTCACTTTGGTCTTCTGCAAACAAAGCAGCTCACGGATGGTACATTCATGGCTGTTACTACTTCACTTGAATCTTTGATATCACAGGAAAAATACCAGGTAAAGTGGTGTTTGCTCTCTCTCTCTCTTTTTAATTTTAGGGAGAATGGATGGTCTTGTGGTTAAGGCACTATGCTGTTTCAACATTTTTAAATGAAAAGTTATGGGTTTTGTTTCAAAATGACTTTTCGTTTTGAAATTTTAATTTATTTTAAAAGTAATACAAAATTAGAAAGGGTCAAAATTGAAAGAAAATATTTCAAAATTATCAAAATGAAACTTTTCAATTGTCCCAATACACATTTTTCCTGATTAATATTTTGTGTAAATTTTTGAGATTTTGACTTTTCATCCCAATTTGGGATGGGAAAACTGATTCCTTCCCAGTATCCATTCTAAATAATCTAGGGTGCGCAAGAAGAGACCTCTGAAATGAGGTTGTTTTCGGGTGTACTCAACCTTAATTAGTAGTAGTATGGTTTCCTTTGAAATTCAGGCTCCCCGTTAAGTTGTTACAAGTTGGTAACCCAAAAACTGAAGGGTCCAAAATGCAAGTCTCTTTTGAAAATCTACGCCCCAAGTTTCAACCTTTTGGTTTATATTGTGTTTGTTTCAATTACAATCCAAACCTACATCTATAAGAACTATAGCCATAATTTGTAGCTGGTGCTGCCTAGTTTGGCTAAACCAGTAGCAGACATTACTTCTGTGAGCTCACTGAATTGTTTTATGACTATAGATTATTTTGGCATACTTAATACATTGCTAATAAATACCTTATACCGGGTTAATGATTAATCGATATTTTAAGAAATGGATAATCAATTGTTACAGATTCTAATAGAATCCAATTCTATATGGCATATAGCCATCTATAGCATCTTCCTCTTGATGTACTTATTACCATCTTTAATATATACTGTTCATGTATATTAGGAAATCTATAAATCATTTATTGATGCTTAATGTATATCGAGGCTGATTAATTGCTACATGGCATGAGGAAAGCATCCTTTTGGTTAATGATATGCTGGCTTCTGTGCCTATCAGGTGGTGGTGAAGTTGCAAAATATTGTACATCGCCGATCATGATAAGAATAAAAAAAGAACCATTTTCTCCGTCAACGTATATTTCATTTTCTGACATACAAATTCTTTGTTTTTATAAGCACAAAAAATTTCATAAACAGAGAGTAAAAACTTTAACTATGGACCTAAACTACTATGAAGCACTTTTCATATGACAGAAAGACCTTTATTGTGGGAAGACAACAAGACTTTAACTAAGGGATACATTCCGCATAAAAAAAGAATTAAACCCAGGATCGCTCTCAACAGAGTTGCAGTCCTGAACAAAGCTTATCAGACAGTAACATATGGATAAAGCAAAGGCTTGAGAATTTAATTGGATGCAAGTGAAAATAACCCAGCTTCTGCAGAAATCTAATTAAAAAAACCCTTAAATTAATTACTTCGGGAGAGTCGGGATCAAATTCTCCTTTGTTACCATCGAGCTTCCAAGTATCTTGGAAGATATTTGGCAGCAAACTGTGTACATTCCATGCTGTATCATCTTGTAGGTAAGGTTTAGCGTCTCTGTTGGCAAGGAACCTTTGATATAACTGAGCAGAAATTGAGCAGTGTAATTTAGGATGCCACTAAAATAACTTATTCATTTGCTAATTCAGTTCCCTCACAATAAGCACACTTAAAACTTAAATGTTAACACCGTTATACTAAGGAGCAAGCATGCTCCAGCAATTAAAACACTGGACTGGAAAACTTGTAAGCTGTTTTCTGTTCCTGGATTTGCTACATATTTCCTTGACAGCCTTCAGTAAGTCACTTAGGCCCAGATCCTCAAAGATATTCAGGCTCCTTACTTCCATTTTACCCAATGGGAGTTAGGCACCTACATACTTTTGAGGACCTGGTCTAATTAGCCTCTCTGTACTTCAGGTTCCTCTGATAACGAGGATAAAATTACCCATCATCATTGGGGAGTTCCAAGAATCATTTCATTCATGGTTGTACTAGGGCTGGGTGAATTTAAAAAATAATTTCACCGCAAAAATCATTTTTGGTGGAAAAATATTAAACAAAATGAAAATTTTTGTTCTGAATTTTTTTAAAGCAAGGATTTAGTTCCTGCCCTTCGTTTCTCTCTTTCTCCCTACTTTTCCACTGAGAAACAAAAGAAAGGAAAAAGAAAAAAAAATGAAACAAATGCCAAAAACATGAAAAATTTCAAACAATTTTTTTTATTTTTTCTTTCAATCCAAAAGCCATTATCAGAAAAACAACCAAACAAAAATTAAATAAAATGTTGGCTAAAAAACTAAACTAATTCTTCTTTGTACAATCCTTTGAATTTCTCTAGTATCATCTGTTCAAGAACATTTAATTTTTATTATCTGAACATATATATTGTTAAAGGAATGAAAGAACCTATCCCACGGAGTGGGATTTTCAAAAGCATTCACAGTTAGCTTAACTCTGCGGAACCACCTGATCAACATCCTCTACAGCAAACAGGGAAAGATAAAGAATGAGCTCTCAAAAATGGATACTCTCATAAAAAAACAACCTTCCACACAAACTTCCTCGTGGCTGGACTTTACTAAAACTAGAGAAGCCATTTACAACACACACTTTGCTTCTCTACAAAAGAAAAAGGACACTAAACTTTCTAAACTACTACATGCCACAAGGGGCCACAGCAATGGTTCCCTCAACCCACCCAGTAATATTGTTAACCTATCCAACTATACTCTTAGCCCAGCAGAAGCAGCTGTCCTATCTCGGGGCCTCTCCTTCTGCCCCTCCACCCCCACGAACATGATAGAGTTCTGTGGTGATTTAGAATCCTATTTTCGACGTCTCCAACTCAAGGAATATTTCCAACACACCTCTGAACAACATACTAATCCACAGAGACCTCCCTACCAATACTACAAAAAGAAGGATTCTAGGTGGACTCCTCCTGAAGGTCGAGACAGCAGACTGGACTTCTACATAGACTGCTTCCGCCAACGTGCACGGGCTGAAACTGTGGAAAAGCAGCATCACTTGCCCCACAACCTCAGCCGTGCAGAACACAGTCCCATCCACAGCCTCAGAAACAACTCTGACATCATAATCAAAAAGGCTGACAAAGGAGGTGCTGTTGTCATCGTGAATAGGTTGGAATGTGAACAAGAGGCTGCTCGGCAACTCTCCAACACCACTTTCTACAAGCCATTACCCTCTGATCCCACTGAGAGTTACCGAAAGAAACTACAGCATTTACTCAAGAAACTCCCTGAAAAAGCACAAGATCAAATCTGCACAGACACACCCCTGGAACCCCGACCTGGGGCATTCTATCTACTACCCAAGATCCATAAACCTGGAAATCCTGGGCGCCCCATCAACTCAGGCATTGGCACCCTGACAGCAGGATTGTCTGGCTATGTAGACTCCCTCCTCAGGCCCTACGCTACCAGCATTCCTAGCTACCTTCGAGACACCACTGACTTCCTGAGGAAACGACAATCCATCGGTGATCTTCCTGATAACACCATCCTGGCCACTATGGATGTAGAAGCCCTCTACACCAACACTCCGCACAAAGATGGACTACAAGCCGTCAAGAACACTATCCCCGATAATGTCACGGCTAACCCGGTGGCTGGACTTTGTCCTTACCCATAACTATTTTACATTTGGGGACAATGTATACCTTCAGATCAGCGGCACTGCTATGGGTACCTGCATGGCCCCACAGTATGCCAACATTTTTATGGCTGACTTAGAACAACGCTTCCTCAGCTCTCGTCCCCTAACGCCCCTACTCTACTTGCGCTATATTGATGACATCTTGATCATCTGGACCCATGGACAAGAAGCCATGATTTCAACAATTTCCATCCCACCATCAACCTCAGCCTGGTTCAGTCCACACAAGAGAGCCACTTCCTGGACACTACGGTGCTAATAAACGATGGTCACATAAACACCACCCTATACCGGAAACCTACTGACCGCTATTCCTACCTACATGCCTCCAGCTTTCACCCTGACCACACCACACGATCCATCGTCTACAGCCAAGCTCTGCGATACAACCGCATTTGCTCCAACCCCTCAGACAGAGACAAACACCTACAAGATCTCTATCAAGCATTCTTACAACTACAATACCCACCTGCTGAAGTGAAGAAACAGATTGGCAGAGCCAGAAGAGTACCCAGAAGTCACCTACTACAGGACAGGTCCAACAAAGAAAATAACTGAACGCCACTAGCCGTCACCTTCAGCCCCCAACTAAAACCGCTCCAACGCATTATTAAGGATCTACAACCTATCCTGAAGGACGACCCAACACTCTCACAAATCTTGGGAGACAGGCCAGCCCTTGCCTACAGACAGCCCCCCAACCTGAAGCAAATACTCACCAGCAACCACATACTACACAACAGAACCACTAACCCAGGAACCTATCCTTGCAACAAAGCCCGTTGCCAACTGTGCCCACATATCTATTCAGGGGACACCATCACCGGGCCTAATAATATCAGCCACACTATCAGAGGCTCGTTCACCTGCACATCCACCAATGTGATATGTGCCATCATGTGCCAGCAATGCCCCTCTGCCATGTACATCGGTTAAACTGGACAGTCTCTACGTAAAAGAATAAATGGACACAAATCAGATGTCAAGAATTATAACATTCATAAACCAGTCGGAGAACACTTCAATCTCTCTGGTCACGTGATTACAAACATGAAAGTTGCGATATTACAACAAAAAAACTTCAAAACCAGACTCCAGCGAGAGACTGTTGAATTGGAATTCATTTGCAAATTGGATACAATTAACTTAGGCTTGAATAGAGACTGGGAGTGGCTAAGTCATTATGCAAGGTAACCTATTTTCCCTTGTTTTTTCCTACCCCCCCCCCCATTTCTCAGATGTTCTTGTTAAACCCTGGATTTGTGCTGGAAATGGCCCATCTTGATCATCATACACATTGTAAGGAGAGTGATCACTTTAGATAAGCTATTACCAACAGGAGAGTGAGTTTGTGTGGGGGGGGGGGCGGGGGGGAAGAAAACCTGGATTTGTGCTGGAAATGGCCCAACTTGATTATCATACACATTGTAAGGAGAGTGATCACTTTAGATAAGCTATTACCAGCAGGAGAGTGGGGTGGGGGTAGAGAAAACCTTTTGTAGTGGTAAACACCCATTTTTTCATGCTTTGTGTGTATAAAAAGAACTTCTACACTTTCCACAGTATGCATCCGATGAAGTGAGCTGTAGCTCACGAAAGCTTACGCTCAAATAAATTGGTTAGTCGCTAAGGTGCCACAAGTACTCCTTTTCTTTTTGCGGATACAGACTAACACGGCTGTTACTCTGAAATCTGCTTCCATTGAAGTCTATGGAAGCTTTATTATTAATGTCAGTGGGAGCAGAGTTAGACCAGTGCCAGCTGCTTTTACAACCCTACCTATAATTCATTTGGATCACAGATTTCCACAAGGGTATTAGATATGCAAATACAGGCCTCGAAACATGATGGAATTCATTTTGAAAAAAAGTCATCCATTCTGGCCTGCAAAATGTGCAGCATCTGCAAGCCTGGCATGTGCACATGCAAATATGTATGCGAGGACATACTTTGCACAAATGCAGCCCTAAAGGTGTGACGGGCCTACAAGGTATAATTGCCAAGTTTGGAAAATTTGGGCCAAGAAATCCAGAAGCAAAAAAGTGCGGGGTGCTCATTTGAGCAGGAAATGGCAAATGCATACCGTACCTAAGCCATGAATTATTTCCATGACTTGGTACTCGTAAAGTGCAGACACGACTGCTTGTATTGCTCTGCCTATAGTCAAGGAGAAACCATGGAGATTGAAGAGGGCTCTGGGGAGCCTTGCCATTGCAATGTTTATTGGCAGAACAAAGGTCAACCCCCGCCTCGCCCCCTGCCCCGAGAAATCTCTCTGTGGTAGTGTCTAAATGAACAACTATGCTGTTAAAGGCTGACAGCTTTGATAGGAATCTCTTCTGTCTGATGGCACCCCCAGGCTCTCAGCACTCTGTTGGCTCTCAGTTCATTTCTATATCCAAATCAAACTTGCCCTCATTTTTAAAGCCCTCTGTGGACCTCCTCTAGCAAGTCTCATGGACGCTGTCTCTCTTTACTCCTTTGCCTGCTCCTTCAGCAAATCCATGTCTGGCCTTCTCCCTTTCCTTTTATACCATATTGCCACTCTTGGTGCAAGAGCCTTGTTCTCAGCAACCAATGGAGTGTCACACCTGCCCTGCAGGAATGCCTAGTGACTGTTGCTTCGAACCATGTAGGAGTCAACATTAAACTCAGTGGTTTCAGGCAAAACCCAATGAACAATACAATACAAATACAGAAACCAATGAACCAACAAAAACCCAATACAAAACCCAATGAAGTCACTGGATCTCTTTCCTTGGATTTTGATGGGTTTGGGATTAGCCCTCTATAAATTATATTGAATCTCAATTTTGTTTTACTCTACTCCAGTGATTTACTTCTCCATCCATACACCTGACTGTCTGCAGGGGTGCTGGGACAATTTGTATAGTGGGGGTGCTGAGAGCCATTGAACCAAACTGTAAACCCTGTATATGATGGAAACCACTTGAAACCAGGGGGTGCGGCAGCTCCCCCTGCACCCTTAGTTCCACCGCCTATGACTATCCGTGTAGGGTTTTTTTAATATCACCGTAACATCTGATTGCCTCTAGGGACATAGCAATATTTGTAAAGTCATAAAAAAACCCCAAAAAAACCAACCCTCCTCCTTGCCAGTGCTGTACGTTGTATGCAACATATTAAATCCAGGTGCCAGATGTGTCACCCTGACACATTGTTTGCCTTAAATAATTGTTTTCACTTAAGGCAACACATTTCTGATTTCAAATTACACTTTTTGAATGTAAGTGGCAGGTGTAAATCACAAATCCACCTCCCATTTCTATTCTGCTGCTTTTTGGTAAAAATACACACACACACACACACACACACACACTCATTGTGAAATAACTTCATGTTTGAGACTCACTCTTTTTTACCCACAGCATTCAGATATGTTTATCAGGGGCTCATTCTGAAGCTTGAATTTGTTCCTTGATTAATAGGCCATCATAAGAGCCCTCTGTGCTTGAGAAAGGTGCTCTAACACAGCATGGAACATTATTTGACTCAGGTTGCTTTTAACATCCATCTTTCTTTCTTTCCTTTCTATATTATAAATGTTGGCCTGGAGTCAAAGCTGCTGCGGAGGCATTAGTGCGGGAGGAAACGTGTTGCTGCAATTGTAGCACCATTCTGTTAAGAGACTGCAGAGGGCAGGGTTCAGCAGAGGGAAAATTTCCACACAACGGCATGGACGGTGGACAAAACTGCAAGCCTCACAGATGTTCTCTT
Organism: Eretmochelys imbricata; assembly: GCF_965152235.1. Lineage (NCBI taxonomy): Eukaryota > Metazoa > Chordata > Testudines > Cheloniidae > Eretmochelys > Eretmochelys imbricata. The sequence continues at coordinate 9,158,702 of NC_135597.1, forward strand.
TCGTAGGGCTAGGAGACGAAAGCTGCAGTTACACAATGGTAAAAATAAGAGCTTGCTTTAGACAGGATAATGGGGTGCAGATGGGAAAGAAGGAAACGGAACACCCTACATGAAATCTAAGGTAAAAATTCAATAACTAAAAACTTATATAGCTGAAATAATAAGCTTCAGTAAAGGTACTACCACTAAATAGATGGGAAATAGTATAGTGCTGGGATGTAAATCAAAATATTGCAATTATCAAAAATAAAGAAGCAGCAGCAAGTGGCTTCCTTATTTTCCTGGAGAAGAATTCAATTGTCCTACTAGTTTTTATAGATAGTTAATTATTTAAGATAGCAGAGGGGATGAGATATAAAGCGGTTCTGCTCATGGTTTGTGCATCAGAAAGGATCACAACTATTCTTATATGCCCCTGTTTTTGGGGGTGAGGTGAAGTCAGAGGAGGAAAAGATAATGCTTCTTGAGGAGGGAGAGTCATTTGTGTCATGTGTGTTGTCTCCCTGACATACATTTTAGGGGAATAAATTAATTACTACTGTTTAACTATGAACTAATATGCTGCTTCTTAAAGCAGAAATGTAAAACTTAGATTGGAAGCTCTCTGGGGCTGGGACCATCTGTTTGCTCATTGTTTGTACAGCGCCTTGCACAATTGGGCCTTAATCTACGACTGGGGCTTTGAGGCACAACCACACTACAAATAATAATGAAAATAAATAAAGATACTTATCTTTTTAAGGCTTAAATTCAACTAATACTACTGGACTGATAGGATTTGTTGTTTGATTTATATATTTTTAAATGAAGACTGATTTTTCTTCAGAATGGAAATTTCCAAGAAAAAGGGTTATTATTTAGAGAACAGAAACTGAAAAAACTGGGTTTTCAGTTTTTAATTCCTGAAAACCAAGTCATATTTTATTTTGGGGTTTCCTTTTCTTTCAAGAAAAATCTACCACTTTTGAAGCAAATAAATTGTTGAAAACCTTTCCATTTTTGTTGAAAAATGCATGGGAATAACAAATGTTTTCTGACCAGCTCGCTATCCAGCACACAGCCTCCATATATACTTAGGAGGGCTCTGTAGGGAAAGGAACGATATAATTTTATTATAAGTATTATAATTTAATATGTATATATTGTAATACATATAATAATTCATATGCAGATCTGAAAGTGCTTAAGAACCACGTGTAAGTCTCATTGCTCATTATTCCCATTGTACATCTGGGGAAATAGTCAGAGAGAGGGGAAGTGACTTGACCAATGTCCAACAGCTGATCAGTGGCAGAGATGGGAATAGACTCTAAGTCTAAGTCGCGAGTTTTATCCACTGGAAGATGCTGCTGCCCCTGCTTGAGGCCACGGAAGAGCCTCAAGTTCCAACAGCTCTCATAGCTCTTTCCACGGCAAGGAGGCGGGAGAGAGAAGATGGGAAATTTTATGCACAAGCAGATGTCCCATTTGACTGCTGGCCCACCCCGAGTCACTTCAGAGCTGAGCTGTGAGCTACTCACTGGTTCCAAACCCCTTTCACAGGCCCCTCAAATCCACCCCACTGAGTTCTGCTTCCAGGAGGACCTATTAGCTTGAGGAGACACATTGCCGAGTACAGTTTACCTATCAGTACAATTTCACCCTGGGGATCCATTTAATTGCATGCATCCCAGTGAATTCCATTTGGACAGGGACATGCTAGAAGACCAAATGCATTCCCACATACCTACCCATTGCTCTTAGATGAGCAGGTGATGGAATGTACACGTGCGACAGAGATGAGGTACCAAACTCAGCTTTCCTGGAATACACACTCAAGCGCTCAACTGATTGACAGAGACAACTGAAAACTGCATCATCACCGGTATAGGCTTTCGGAGGATGAAAAATGACAGCCCGCCTTGTTGCAGGTGACGCTGTGATTATGATCAGCTTTGTCGGAAACATGGTGGGAGTAAAAAATAAAATAAAATAAAATAAAGCCATAAAACAATGTAATATATACATTTGGTTGGATATAATCCCAGAAGAGTATATGCAACTATCCGATGCATCATTTGCTTTTTGTGTTTGAGGATCTTTAAAAAAACCCCAAAACCCAAAAACAACGGAGAGCAAAAACATCTTTTAAAAGCATGAATGGGAAAAGGGCCCAATCCTGTAATGACTTGAACCTCTTTGATTCCCTCTGAGAATCAGTGGAACTCCACAGCGGACAGAATCCAGCCCCAAAACTATACTTACATCTTGGTATCTGAAGTTACAGAGGTAACAAGGTATTTGCACCATCATCATGTAAATGTATATAAATGGGATTTTTTTCAGGAGTAATGAAGTGCCTTAAGCTACTAAATCCCGTTTTCTTGATGTAGCAGGCTTCATCATCAAGAAGTATCCACAAACATAACTGTCATTTGCATATGGGTAGAGTCGGTCTATATGCAGGAGACGTTTAGAATCCAGAATCCTCATGAAATAAGGCTGGGAACAGGCCATTTCTTCCCCTCCCCCAGCCAAGAATTTCCCATTTAGATTATAAACTCGTAGCATGGACTGCGTTCTGTTTGGACAGCGTCATGTTCAATGGGGCAGTGTATCCAAGTGGATAAGGCACTTCTTTGAGAGTCAACAAGTCTGTTCTAATCTGGCTCAGCTCCTCACCTGCTATGTGACCTTGGAGGAGTAATTTCACTTCTGTGCCCTCTCTCACCCTTTGTATTGTCGGTTATTTAGTTGTAAACTCTTTGAAGCAGGGACTACCTCTTATTGTGTTTCAGAGTAGCAGCCGTGTTAGTCTGTATTCGCAAAAAGAAAAGGAGGACTTGTGGCACCTTAGAGACTAACCAATTTATTTGAGCATGAGCTTTTGTGCATCCGATGAAGTGAGCTGTAGCTCACGAAAGCTTATGCTCAAATAAATTGGTTAGTCTCTAAGGTGCCACAACTACGCCTTCTCTCATTGTGTGTGTGTACAACACCTACCACAATAGGGCCCTGATTTCAGTTAGAGCCTCTAGATATTGTTGCAATACAAATAACAAGGGTGCCTGGATCCTAACTGGGTCCTGAGTGCTCTTGTGAAAATAATACATTCTGTATAATGATAATCCCAAATCCATGGACATTCACAGATCCTGACAGGCTACAGTTTTTTAAACAAAGAAAAAAAAAATCATTGAATCAATTTGTAGGCCTTCCTATGGATGGATGCATGCAATAAGATCTGCAATTATTTTGTTAAAACATTCCAGACCTTGAAAGCAAGTTGTATACTAAGTCATAAACTCTGACTTTCTTAAATTTGCTTCCCATGGAAATGTAATGCTCTACAGTTCTGGCATTACAAGAGAATGTTCTGCACTGGTATCCCACTGACCTGCTTCTTGTATATTGTTGGGCTACCAAATACTATTTAAATTCTATTTAAGACATCAAATCAGTTTTGATTTTAATCTGCCTCTGTGTGCTGGGGTACGACTCAGGGATACAGGTTAGAAAGAGGGACTCCTCTTTTGTATTGGCAAGTTACTACTATGTGCACTCTATCAAAATGGTTTGTGTAAATATATATATACACACACACACACACACACACACACACACACACACCCCAGAGAAATGTGTGTGTGTGTGTTTGTGTTAATATATATTTATGAAGGCACTAGTTGAGCTGCCACAAAAATTGTAAGCTCCTTGGGGCAGGGACTGTGTTTTGTGCTCTGTTCGTACAGCACCTTGCACAATGGGGTCCTGGTCCATGACTAGGGCTTCTAGATGCTACTGTAACATAATAAGTTAGTTTTCATTTCATTTCAGATATATGGATCAGATATTCAACTGGAGTAAATCAGCCACTGACTTCATCTTATATATATATAAAATAATAGTCCAAGTACAGTGCTTTTCATTCACAGATCCCGAAGCACTTGATAAAGGAGTCACTATCCAGCCCCGGACCACCCTCACCTATGATTGGAAGGGCTGCTGGTGTCACCCTGCAAGGAGTAACTGGGGTGGTGGAAGCCAAGGTGAGACTGCTGCACTGTAAGCACACTGCTGATGTCAGGGCTCTGAGCCAGAGGTGCACAGCACAGAAGCACCCAGGATTACAGGGCAGGTGGTGAAAGAACACCTTATTGGTCTGGGTGACCCTCAAAGCATCACAGCCCACAATTCATTTTACATCTGGGGAAACTAAGGCACAGAAAGTGGAAGTGACTTGCCTGAAGTCACCCAGTCAACCAGACACAGAAATTGAACCAGTGTCTCCCGAGTCCCAGTCTTGGTGCAAGGTGGGGGGGTGGGGAATAGCTCAGTGGGTTGAGCATTGGCCTGCTAAACCCAGGGTTGTAAGTGCAGTCCTTGAGGGGGCCATTTGGGGGCAAAAAAACCTGGGGATTGGTCCTGCTTTGAGCAGGGGGTTGGACTAGATGACCTCCTGAGGTCCCTTCCAACCCTAAGATTCTATGATCTACTGGGCTACACTGCCTCCCTATATGTAAATACACACAACACATCTACTTTAAAGACTATGGTTTGTCATCACTTTTACGCAGAAGAGATCCAGACATACCTCATGCTTCCATTAAAATAATCAGGCTATCACCTTTATTCCAAATGCTTATGGAAAACCAAGGTTATGGATGTGATGTATTATAAAATAAGATATTATTTATTACTACAGGGCAAACAGCACTCTAGGCACTTTACAGATCAGTATAGAAACAGGAAGACAGGACCTCTACCCAAGCAGCCTTATGGGGGGCAATATAAGAAAAAGCAAGAGGATTTAACCCATTTTTAACAGTGAGAGTGATTAACCATTTGAACAAACTGCCAAGGGAAGTGGTGAGTTCTCCTTCTCTACATGACTTCATATCAAAACTGGATGCCTTTCTGGGAAGATATGCTTTAGTCACATATAAGCCATTGGGCTCAATATAGGGGTAACGGTGAAATTCTAACGGCCTGTGTGCACAGGTGGTCAGACCAGAAGATCTAATTGTCCCTTTTGGCCTTAAAAATCTATGAATCTATTATCTTTATCAGAGTAAATTGTCCCCTCTTTCGGTCTTCATTAGATGTAATAGATACTGGAAGATATTCTCCTATTCATGTCTCTTGGTTACTATTGTCAATAGAAAAAGTTTTCATCTGGATCAACGATGAGACGTCTAATCTCTGATCTAGACAAGTAAAAAAATAAAATAAAGAACGGACTTACCTCCTGAAGGCTAATGAATGTAATAAATGCTTGCGGATCGATAATAAACATCACAAGGTGAATCTGGCAGGGTGCAGAATGTTTTTGGCACTTTGGGTCTCACAGTAGGTTGAACAAATAAAGGCAAACGATGAAGGAAAAAACCAGCACTGTAGGTTTGGTTTACAGATGCAAATTTGTGCACGTGTGAAATGCCAGTAACTTGACTCCTGGTCGGATTTGTCCAGTTCTTGTTCCAAATGTGGCCGGACAAGAGCTACCTTTATTTCCCCATTTCACTTTGCATGGGACATCAGTGCGGCTTTTTTTAAATCAAAAGCCTCATGTATGATTGAGAGGTTCTGGGAAAGAGAATGATAATGTTGGGGAAAGGAATGGGTTAGAAAGTCATTAAAATCATGCAATTTTACTGCACTGCAGAAAGTCGCTGGAGAAGGCACTTGAGGTGCTGCAAGCCAGTCTCGGCTACATCTGAATGCAGTGTAGACGTTTTTAAAAGAGCTAAATAGGCACCAAAACAACAGACTAAGACAAAGCAGCCCACATCAGGCAGCCTTTGACCACAAGAACAAAAAATGATTCGATAGGCATCTATCCAGGGTCCAGATTATATCACATTAAGCCCTAGAGACAGACCCCCAATCAAAATCAGAGTCCCATTGTGTGAGGTGCTGTCTGTGCACAAATCAAGAGAATCTCTATCTCAAAGAACTTGCAGTCTAAACAGACAAGACCCAAAAAGGGTGGGAGAGGAAACAAGTCACAGAGGGGAAGGGAGAGATCTTCAGAGGCACAAAGGGCAGTTTAGGTGCCCAAGTCCCATTGAAAGTCTATGAATCTATTATCTTCATCAGAGTAAATTGTCCCCTCTTTTGGTCTTCATTAGATGTAATGGATAATGGAAGATATTCTCTTATTCATGTCTCTTGGTTGCTATTGTCAATAGAAATAGTCTAAATAGCAAAGTCCCATTGAAAGTCCATGGGAGTTGGGCACCTAACTCCCATTTGTGCCTTTGAAAGTTTACCCTGACATGATTTGGCCAAACTCATACTGCAGGCTAATGGCAGCAGCTGGAATAAACCTCAGGTCTCAGTCAATGTTCTGCACCATGCTGCCTTCCAGGTCCACAAATAGAGGGTATCCTCTGGACATGGACAGAAAGGTTGTGGCACAATCAGTGACCTCACTGAGCCCTCTCCATAGGATCTATGATCCATGCTGAGGGAGGGGGTAGAGACTAGGCAGCTCTGGGGGAGGAGTTAGTGGGACAGATGTGGCGCTATGGTGAATATACACCATCCCACTCCAGCTTCGCACGAAGTTTTCCCGAAGAAGATAACACGCCCCTGTGCACCTTTATCCCCAACATCTTCCAGTCTGTACCAACTGTGGTTCAGCCCCATAGCATAAACAGCTGAAACTGCAGTGTTTTGCCTGCTCTCTCATCAAGCCGAGACATATTACCAAGGCTGGGTTCACTCAGCACAGGGATAGGCTTCCAGTTTGGCAGAAGAATAGAATACACAAGTGACAGTTCCAGGATTCCTAGCAAAACTTATGCATAATTATACAAGTGAAGTGACGAGGGGATGGGAAAGGGTCACTCGCCTGCTGAGAGATGTAATAAGCAAGGCACATTCAGTCAGAAGATCCCTGCAATGGCCACTCTTCCAGAATGAGCGTGTGTTGAACATGACAGGTTAGGGATCTCCAACAGACTTTCACTCATTTTTATCTTGACCAAAGGCAGGGGAGCTACATTACAGCTGATTTTCACACCAGCTCCCAGTAGTTTCAATACCGTAATAATCAGCAGACCAAAAGCCTCACGGCACGTGCCTTCCATCATATCACTTCTCCTGGGTTGGTAATCACAGCCCCCTCCCCACAGCTAACCTTGTGCTTGGTTTGCAGGTAAAGCTGTGGAAACCTATAATACTCTGAACATTAGGTGAGATGCACAGGCAACTGAATGGAGGGCTTTAACCCTTAGAGAGCTTCGTCCTCCTCCTCCTACCTGGCTGCTCTAACTTATGCTGGTGGGTAATGTCCCTGGACGGTCCTTTAAACAGGCAAGATGTTCTGGTCATGCCCCTGAATGGGTAAACTCTGAAATGACAAATTAAGCCAGCTTTATGGTTACTTTTTACCATTGGAGTGGCAAAAAGGGCCACAGCAAGGCGCTAAAATGTGGCCCTAATTTCTTCCATGAATTCAAGCCTAGAGCTCAGAATTAATCTCCGAGGCACGTGGCAAGTTGCTTTGTGTTACTTTGCAATTTTTTGATCTAGCCACTGTGGCTGACCTATAGATTATGTATTAATTGTATTGATTACTTAAGAATCCCCAGTTATCACTTTGAGGCTTGACAGGTTCACATCCCAAGACCAGGCCCAGTATTATTCAAATTATTATATAGCTGGGAGCCCCGATGTGCACACTTGCAACACTCACACAACAGGAACTCTTCTCTATTTACGAATAGTTGATAAATACATTTAGCACAGTCACAAACACTCCGACTCAGGAAGGTAGGTAGAGATACTACAGAATGTACATCTGCACCTCCATATCCTCACACCATCCCTTGCAGCACAAACTGAAAGGTTAGCCACATCTTCTTCATCCCCATCACCTTCCCCCTCCCCACCAGTGGCCAACATTCTGGCACCTCCGACAGGCTACATCTCTCTCCCCTACTGCCCGCAGGCTGGGATGCAACTTTTATACTATAGGCTAGTATATTAATGTTCTGAATTTATCATCACATGTCAATCCGTTGCCATGGCATGCTTGTGTTTGGATGTTCTTTCCCAAACTTTCCAAAAGCTGGTGTTAGCTCATGTTTCTGTAGTTGGATGATGCCATTATGCACAAAATGCCCCTTACACTCTATTTCCAGTTCTCCAAAACTTAGGTGTTACCATTGGGTCATTTATCTATGCCAAAATCCATAGGCCTCAAGCCTTATGCTAAGTGCTGAGGCCAATGTCTTACAGGATACAGGCCTGTAGGTTCCTTCCATTATTGTTGAATATAATAAAGGCAAGCTATCCCTATGGGGTACAAGTGTCTGTACAATACTGTTCAGCAAAAACCTACCAGGCATGTCAGCAAAACAGTTTTGGCATCATCCACCTAATCCATAGCACTGTGGCTTCTAAGATTCTAACTGGCATTTGTCAAATGACTGTGGGTGGCAAGGCATAGAACATGTGCTGAAAGCTCATGTTCGAAGCAATTATACTTTTCAGTGCTTTCTCACCTACTCTAGATAAAATGATATGGTGAAAATCAATATGGATCAAAAGTGAAGGAAAAACTTTGCACAGTGATCGTCACGATACCCCATGCCAACCAAAGCTGCTTGGGTTTCATGTAACTCTACCATTCTGCCTTCCCTGGAAAAGAAGATGAGGAGGATAGAAGCTCCTACTTGTTTCTAGTCTATTTACTAATTTGCTTAGAATGATGGTTCCTTCTCTGCCATTTACAACGGGTTGGATTAGGTCCCTTCTTGGGTAGAGGAACCTGCCTGTGAAATCCTGATCCTCAGTTCTTCTCATCATACAACCTGTCAAATTAAATGGATGACATTGACCCTGAACATAAGTTGCCTCATTTTGCATAATGTCCATAAAGAACAATGTAATTGCCCAGCCTTTAAGAAAGGCACTGTCGATTATTTCAGGACAATGAAATAACAGTCAAGATATAGAGTCTAAAATCGGAAGGACTCGTGTCTGATGTACAGTTTAAACAATAGTAGTTTTACTTGTCATTCATACCAAATTGCTTTGGGGAGGCGGGTATAGACTATTTATAACCTGTCAGTCTCTAGAAACTACAATTATGATGATTTAATTAACACATGGAGAGGCTTCAGGCAATCACATCACTCTAAATTTTAAAAGTAGCACATTTCAGATTCATGATAATTTAAAACATTAACAAACGCTAGTGGAACCAGGGCAGGAATTTGCTGGCCCTGGTTTCTTTTAAATCATCCATCAAGGCACAATGATAATTCGATGGATCGATAGTAACGACTCAGAGCACTGAACAAGCATTTGGGATTTTGGAGGTCATCAAGTATAAGGGAGAGCTATTTTTAAAAATGAGAACCAAGTTTGAGAAAAAGGGAAAACAGCTCAAATCTAGCAAAGGTGCTGTACATGTCTACAATATCTGGAAAAATCAGGGTTAGGATAAAGTGAGAAGCAAGGTGTTCTGAGTGAAATTCACCTTTGTGAAGAGGGCTTGACAGGCACCACTCCAGTGACAAATAGCCCTTGTGCTGACTCTCTGCAATCATAGAATCATAGAATATCAGGGTTGGAAGGGACCTCAGGAGGTCATCTAGTCCAACCCCCTGCTCAAAGCAGGACCAACCCCAACTAAATCATCCCAGCCAGGGCTCTGTCAAGCCTGACCTTGAAAACGTTTAAGGATGGAGATTACACCATCTCCCTAGGTAAACCATTCCAGTGCTTCACCACCCTCTGATACTCTGTCTTTATTTCCCCATCTTACTTCCATCCCATTTCATAGAATCATAGAATATCAGAGCTGGAAGGGACCTCCGGAGGCCATCCAGTCCAACCCCCTGCCCAGAGCAGGACCAATCCCCAACTAAACCATCCCAGCCAGGGCTTTGTCAAGCCTGACCTTAAAAACTTCTAAGGAAGGAGATTCCACCACCTCCCTAGGTAACGCATTCCAGTGTTTCACCACCCTCCTAGTGAAAAAGTTTTTCCTAATATCCAACCTAAATCTCCCCCACTGCAACTTGAGACCATTACTCCTTGTCCTGTCATCTGCTATCACTGAGAATAGTCTAGATCCATCCTCTTTGGATCCACCTCTCAGGTAGTTAAAAGCAGCTATCAAATCCCCCCTCATTCTTCTCTTCCACAGACTAAACAATCCCAGTTCCCTCAGCCTCTCCTCATAAGTCATGTGTTCCAGACCCCTAATCATTTTTGTTGCCCTTCGCTGGACTCTCTCCAATTTTTCCACATCCTTCTTGTAGCGTGGGGCCCAAAACTGGACACTGTACTCCAGATGAGGCCTCACCAATGTTGAATAGAGGGGAACGATCACGTCCCTCGATCTGCTGGCAATGCCCCTATGTATACATCCCAAAATGCCATTGGCCTTCTTGGCAACAAGGGCACACTGTTGACTCATATCCAGCTTCTCATCCAGTGTAACCCCTAGGTCCTTTTCTGCAGAACTGCTGCCGAGCCATTCGGTCCCTAGTCTGTAGCGATGTATTGGATTCTTCCGTCCTAAGTGCAGGACTATGCACTTGTCCTTGTTGAACCTCATCAGATTTCTTTTGGTCCAATCCTCCAATTTGTCTAGGTCCCAGTTGTGGGATGGACCTTCAATTACACAAGTTCAATGGACATACAAGTGTGAGAAGCAGAGTGGTCCCTCGGCTAGGGCACTGGAAAAGGTCTCTGAAAAGTTGGGTTCTATTCCTGGTTCTCCCACTGAGCTGTTGTGTCATGCTGGACAAATCACATTACCTCATGTGTCCGTTTCCCTTCCCATCCTGTGTCATTCTTGTTTACGCAGATCATCAGTGCTCCAATGCGCTCTTATTACATGTTTGTACAGCGCCTAGTTCAATGATTTCAGCTGGAGCTTTTAGTCAGTACCTTAATAGTAATGGTAATAAAAATAAAAATAATATGATTATATTGAGTTTTTGTGCAGTGCTTAAACTCGTTTCTCCCTTTTTTTATTAACTTTCTATTGCAGGCTTGTTAAATAGCATCTGAGGAGTCTCTGTCTTCTGAACTAAAGAATTTCAATCCAGTGGCTTGTTTACTGAAATGGGTAGAGTGTATGTGAGATATAACCAGGCTTAGGGCAGAAATTTCATTATTTTTTGTCTCATTGTCTTTGCATAAACTCAGGATGAAGGTCTCTTTTAATAAGATCATACAATGTGCTTTTCTGAAAATATATTATATCAGTGGTTTTCAACATGGGGGTCTGCAGACTACGCCTAAGATTTCCAAAGGTTGTCCACAACTCCGTTCAAAATGTACTAGGGAATGAAAATGTATTACTAAATGAAAAAAAAAAAGGTGGAAAACCACTGTGTTAAACCTATTGATGGTACTTGAAAATTTTTGCACACTGGATCTGTGTTCTGCCCTTTGCAGTGAAGTCAAGGACACACAACACACCCACAATAAATGTAACGTTCAGCACAGACACTTAAAAACTTGCAAATCAGGCGAAGTTTCTAACTATCTGAGCAGTGAAGCTCTGGAACAGCCTTCCAAAGGGAGCAGTGGGGAAAAAAATGTCTAACTGGATTCACGATTGAGCTTGATACGTTTGTAGAGGGGATAGTACGATGAGATTGCCTACAATGGCATGTAGCCCATTGGCAACTGCCAGAAGCAAAAATTCCCAGCTGATAGAGATGGGACACTAGATGGGGAGGACTCGAGCTACTGCAGAGAATTCTTTCCCAAGTGTCTGGCTGGTGGGTCTTGCCCACATCCCTCAGGGTCTAACTGATCACCATATTTGGGGTCAGGAAGGAATTTTCCCCCAGGTCAGATTGGCTGAGACCCTGGGTTTTGTTTTGTTTTTTTTGCCTTCCTCTGTAGCATGGGGCATGGGTTACTTGCAGGTTTAAACGAGTGTAAATGGTGAATTCTCTGTAACTTGAAATCTTTAACCCATGATCTGAGGACTTCAGTAACTCAGCCAGAGGTTAGAAGTGGGTGAGGTTCTATGGCCTGCAATGTGCACAAGGTCAAACTAGATGATCACGAAGGTCCCTTCTGACCTTAAAGTCTAGGAGTCTATAACATTCTGTAGTGTTGTTTAAACTTGTATAGAGACAAACTGCCATGACAATAGAACTCGACAATTTCAGAATCAAAATCAAAACTCAGTTGTTCAGTTTACCTTTCCCTCATTTCGTTCTTCTCACACAGAGAACACTTATTTACATGCACACAGACAAGACAAACAATAAAATTCCCTACCGACAAATGAAGCTCTTTCTCCCACAGACTGACAAGGAAGAAAGACAGTTATTTTAATTTCCATTTTTAAATCATTAGGAAGCACTCAGATACTAAAGAGTAGGGACACATTTAAAGAAAGAAAGAAAGGAAGAAAAAGAAAAAGAAAAAGAAAAAGAAAAAGAAAAAGAAAAAGAAAAAGAAAAAGAAAAAGAAAGAATTAAATGACTATGCTCCATGCACTTGCATTTCAATGAGAAAGAGGGAAAGAAACCTAGCTAGATTGTTAAGGCTACTAGGATCATCTAGTCTAATTTCCTGCATAACATGAGCCATAGAATATTACCCAGCAAACCTTGGTAATGAAGGATCGATCCATCTGTCAGGCAACTGAAAAGATTTGTTTTGTTTATTTTAAGGAGGACCACAGTCAATACACATATTCTCAAAGTTCAACCCTATATTTCATATCAAAAGCACTCAGATAAATAAGGGGGTTAGAGTGGATAGGGGGAAAAAATCTCATATCAGTTAGCCATGATTTAAGTAAGCAAAATTATCAGTTGGAGAGTAGTTGGACTAGTAGGGTTCCACTGGAGATCAGCACTCAGAGATGCTGCACCTGGAGATGGGGGAGCGACACCACACTGAAAGAACATCTGGAAGCATCTTGCCAATTCCTTGCTTGTTTTCAGCAGAGGGGACTAGAGGATGGAACCTAACACTTAACTTCTCCCCTTACCTCCAAGCTTTTACCTTCAAGCTTGACTTAAAACTAGTCGTTATCGCTTTGTAGCAGATGGTAGTATAAAGTAAAAGCAGGCTATTGAGTCAAAATGAGCAGGTTGTTCCTACCCATATGCTTTGATCGAAGGAGACACGATGGGATAAATATGAGATAGGTCAGCTTTTCAAAGCTTCCTTCCCTTAATTTCAGCTGCTTAGGTATTCATTTTCCGAGTAGCTTACTATACCAAGAGTGAAATTCAGCCCAGGTTCTGTGCAGCTGTCCACAAACGCAGACCCAGGTGTTGGAAATGAATGGCGGTTATAGCGAAGCAAAGGGCCCCAATCTCTCCTTTACAGCTCATAGGGGATCCGAGCAGGTTAAAATTCATGTGGCACTGGTTCAAGAGCAGACACAGCTAGGGCAGCTGAATGGTGAGGGAGGTGATAAGCTGAGTCAAGACAGACAATTGTGGCAGAAGCAGATGATGCAGCATTGCCTGGTGTAACTGAAAGAGTGTAGGGGTGGAGGCTGACGCTATGAAAGGCCAGATCAAAGATACAGGAATGGCAGAGCTGCAGAGGGCTTTGTAGGTGAAGACAAGAATTCGAGGGTGTGTCTACACTGCAATTAAAAATCTGCCACTGACTTGGGCTCAGACTCAGGGCCTGTTTAATTGCAACGCAGGCATTCAGGCTTGGGCTTCAGGACCCTGCGAGATGGCAAGGTCCCAGAGTTCAGGCTGCAATCCGAGCCCGAATGTCTACAATTAAAAAGCTTTGCGGCCCAAGCCCCGTAAGCCCAAGTCAGCTGGCACAGGCCAGCCGCCGATGTCTAACCGTAGCGTAGGCACACCCTTGGATGAAGAACAAGGAGTCAGTAATGTGATGGGGCCAGGCCTGGATGATTATTACCCGTACCACAGAAGTGCCTAGAAGCTCCAGCCAAGATTGGAGCCCCACTGTTGTCGATGCTGTAGAAACACGTAATAAGAGAGTCCCTGCTGCAAAAAGCTCAATCTTCATAGATAAGACAAAGGGTGGGAGGAGAAACAGAAGCATGGACAAGAAGTGAGTTATGGTGCAGGTCAATGGCAGATCCAAGAGCCAAACGCCCATGACCTGAGTTCTTGATTCTTCCTGACAAACTCCTCATAGTTTGGGAACGCTTGAATGTAGGGTTTTGGCCTAGAACCATCTCGATTAGGAAGATGTAACATATGTCAGTGTTATTTAATGGAAAAGGAATTTGTTTTGTACATCACTGATCAAAGAAATAATTTAGAAAGACCTTTCTTTGTTTCTTTATCTTTAACTGAATACAGAATTAGTGAAAGGAGACAAGTAGTCAGGCCTTGAGACTAAAGAGGTGGTAGACAGGACTCTGGTCTATGACCGAAGAGCACTGAGCTCTATTTCCAGTTCTGCCACTAGCCTGCTCAGTAACAGTCGGCAAGTATCACTTCTGTGCCCCAGTTTTCCTTTTGTATAAAATGGGGATAATGCTACTTACCTAAAATAAAGTGCTTTGAAAGCTACAAATAAAAAGTACTATATCAAAAAGTAGGTATTTTATAGCTATAGAACAGATACAAAATGGGCAACGACTAAGTCAAGAATCCACACAAAAGTCTTGCCAACATGCCCCTTGCCTCACTCAAAAGGGTCGCTTGCCAAAGGCAGTTCAGACTTCACGGCCCCAGGGTCCTTCCTCTCTGTGCTGAGACCGTCTATATCAGGAGTTCTCAGCCTTTTCCTTTCTGAGGCCCCCCCTCAACATGCTAAACAAACTCCACAGCCCGCCTGTGCCACAACAATTGTTTTTCTCTATGTAAAAGCTACGGCTGGCATGAAGTGATAGGAAGCAGGGCAACTGCCCATGGGACCACGCCATAAAGGGCGCCATGAAACTAAGTTGCTCAGGCTTCAGCCCCAGGTGCTGGAGCTCAGGGCCCCGGGCTGCAGTCCTGTATGGTGGGGCTTCAGCTTTCAGCCCTGGGCCCTAACACTTCTAATGCCAGCCATGCTTTGCGGACGCCCTGAAACCAGCTCGTGCCCCCCCCCCCAGGGGGCCCCCAAAACCCTGTTTGAGAACCAGTGGTCGACATGGCAAATACATATTTAGTCCTCATTATTCCCAGGGACTTCAATATTTGTAGTGGTCATACTTTTAAAGACTGAGGTATTTTTTCTTTTAATTTACCTTGTTCGAATGAAACCACTTTAACGCAATGCTTAGAAAGCATCCCCCAATCCAGTTTTCAGTGGTTTTTTTCCCCTTTAAACTACACAGAACTTCCCAACAAGTTCAGATGATGCTATTAAGAACCGTTGTTTAGGTGAACTCATCTTGACATTAGAGATACTGACTTAAATCACAAAGCTTTTAGAGAGGATTTAGTACATTTTTAATCACTATGAACTTCCCGTGTCCTACCCAACGACATTTCAGCGTATGGCTACATCAGGGGTTTTCAACCTTTTTCTTTCTGAGCCCCTCCAACAGGCTATAAAAGTTCTATGGCCCACCAGTGCCACAACAACTGTTTTTCTGCATATTCAGAAGATTAAAAGCCCGGGTCAGCGGTAGGGGGTAGGAAGCAGGGCAATTGCCCAGGGCCCTACAGCACAGGCACGGTAGCTGATTATAGATCATCATTATCTCCTGGGCCTTTCCATCCTTCCCTCATCTTGGACATGCATACACAGTGCCTTCTTTTCAGAGACAGCCTGGCAAGAATACTGCTGAGATCTTCAGCAGTTAGAGCTTTCCACTTTGTGCATTCTCCCCACACAGCTTCATGGTAACAAGGCAAAACTAATTCATTACAGAGTCCACCCACATAGGCTAATACTCCCCAGCCCCCCCACTCCAGGTCTTGGATAGCTGTAAACTCGCTGCTAGGTAAAGTGGCAGGAGCTCCTAGGAATTCCCTGGGAATTGATCCATTTTGTTTTTTGATATACACAGGGAGGGCTACAAGCAATCTAGCTTATTTGGCTGCAGCACAGACAGATGTGATAAAAGCTGATTAGTGTCTGAAATGTTTACCACTGCAACCCATCTGTGTTCAGTCCTAAAATACCTGGCTTGAAATGACCAAGTACCAGGAAGTCAATGGTGCTGTAAACAAAGCATACAGGGATTTTTCATGTCAAAATGTTTATCTATAATATGGAGGACTGATCACAGATTTATTCTGTGTAACTCAAGCCTGTAACTCATACGGGTTATGATCTACAGATATTGATCAATAGATAATTATCACACACATGCAGAACTGAGATTTGAACCCTAGAGTCTCAGCTTCAAAAGTCACATGACTACTCCATGAGTTAGAAGAAAGGTTCTTTAGCTGGACACAGAGGATAAGGGACCCATCTACTAGGACAGCATCACACATTCATGTAGAGAAAGACAGCACGTGGACAACGGTCACTCAGAGTCAGAGTTTTAGATGGGAATCTCAAAATTATCTCAGTCAGAAATAGTAGCCAGTTAATAGCCCATTTCCAAGTGGCCCTCAGTGCTCTGTTGGGGCTGCTGTTTTGGAGACCTTTGCTGGAACACCACTGTTGCATCCGTCATTTGGAAGACCTACTCTGCGATCATCAGATGGGAATGGTACCTGGGGATAACATGAAGGTAACCTTCAGTTGGATTTGGTTTTCTCATTTTCCCAAGAAAGGCAAGGCCCCAATCACGGCAACAACAGAACTCTACTGTCCGTGTTCCAGTCCTCGATGCTCAGGGCGTCAGCAGAAATGTGACCCTGTTAAAACTTCACCACTATTTTGAAGGCAAGGTTGGGCACTTTCTTTATCACCAGTGGAGCGCAGCCTCACTTTGGATACTAACGACCACCCTACCTGGATCATGAGAAAGGTCTGAAACCCAGACCTTCAGCAACTTAGCACAGATCTTTACCACTTGAGCTATAGAACTAACTCTCTCAATCGGAAATCGTCGTAGACTTCTCTTCCAGTGGACCAGCCAAAAAAAAGGAAGGATGCAGCATACACTTGTCTAGTCTGTTACACACAATCATCCTTGCCACTCTATGAGAGGCAAACGTTAGCCTTTGGCATGGTACAGATTGTAGAGAGTTCCAGAAAATCTCAAAAAACATTCCTGGGAAGGACAACTCTCCTGATCCTCCTACGAGGACTGTAAGCCACATCTCCTCCCTCCAGAAGTCAAACTCTGAGCTATACTCAATAGGCCTTATTCTCATTGACACAGAGCCCCCTTTACACCTCACTAGCAATGTACAGAAGCTGCACAGTGGGTGTAAATTACATTTAAATTCACCTCACGCTGGCAGGAGCGATGCGGAGCAAACAGGCCATAGTGTCAGAGAGTGTCAGGCCCTGTATGTTATTCAAGAACTACAACTGAACAATATTTCCAGCCACAGGACACGTGCTAATGAGCTTGTTTGCATTCTTTACAGAAAGCATTTTTATTTTTCAAGGGAAAAACAAACTCATAGGTTCCACAAATTTCACCCTTCTTCTGTGAACATTTTCCCTCTAGCCTGAGCTGCATCATGGGCTTAAAATGGAAAAAAAATAGTTAAAATACTGGCAGCACATCAGAGGCTGCAGCAGAGGGAGAAGAAGGGGAAGAGAGAAAAGGATGTGAGAGAGGAAGAGGGCAAGCTGCACAATTCCACCAACACAGGGATTTTTCATGGGTGATTATAATAGGAGTGCAAGTATTTTTCTTCTTGGACAAAGCTTTTCCAATACAGTGTCCTATCTGTTTCATCAGTCCTTACCATGTATAAAACACACGTGGTATTTCTAATACTAAGAGGGGGGATGATTATAGGAAGAGAAACCAAACCCGTGATTTTCCTCTGACCAGTGCAGGAGTGTTTTATAAGTAAGGTAGGATTTGGTGCACTTTGAGAGCTGCAGGTTATTTAATTATCAACCTCTGATTGATAAATATTGGCAAGAGCTTATCGGATGCAATGTGGTTAGACAGAAAGGGTTGCCCAGTGGTTAGGGTACACCATGGACTTGGGACACCTAGGTTCAAATTTCTTGCTCCACCACAGGCTTCCTGTAGGAACTTGGGCAAGTCACTGTGTGCCTCAATTCTCCATCTGTAAAATGGGGAGAATAGCACTGGCCTCCCTCACACGGATGTTGTGAGATTAAATACCATGAGGTGCTCATATACCTTGCTAACAGGGCCCATGTAAAGTGCCATGGTCTTCTCTCCAGAGCATCACCACTGAGAAATGATCTCTCTACTGGATGATGTCTGTAGTATCAGGCCTTTTCCTGTGGGAAGAGGCAGAGAGGAGTCTGCCATGGGACACCACCTTGAGCTACTTCTCCTCATACATTTACTCTTTAAAAAAACCCAAGCAACTCTTCTTTGCAATTGAAGGCCCCATCATTTCAGACCCCCATTTTTCATTCAGATTTATACAAAAGGAAACGAACAACAGAGTGGGATTTCCAGGGGCTCAGCAGTGCACACAGTTTGGCCCAGATTTTTAGAAGGTTCAGCTCCCACTTAAATACCTAAACAAGGACCTAATATGATTCTCAAGACAGTTCTACATCCAGAAGCTGCCAACGTAGTACATATGGCCAGACTGTCAGAAGCATGATGATGCTTTTGAAAATCTAGCCACTTACTATGATGCTTAAACAGGAGCTGAGCTCATTTAAAAACATGGCCTCATTTGTAAACACTGAGCACTTAAATATCTGGCCCAGAGCATGTATAACTACAGATCCCTCTCTCGTGTTTTGTTGACATTCTAACGCATTGGCTTCCTTTCTCAAAGCACCAATTCCTACAACTGGGCCAAATCCCGAGGACCTTTCCAAGACTTACCCTGTCTTCACTCAGACAACCTTCCAACCGCTTTGAGCTTGACGTCGTCTGCCTGCTGCTGTACCCTACAACATTAAAAATTCTCACCTCCTTCATACAATCCAGCACTTATACATTGAAACATTTTCCATGGGAAATATTTCATGAAAGAAAACCACATTACCTTTCTCCCCATTCGATTTCCTCATGCAAACACAGAGCCTTTTCAGGAGCATCTGCATTTAGCAGGAAGTGAAGGTTCACCATTTGTACTGGTGAACATGACACATGCAGTGGGTAAGATGGCAGCCTAACCATAATTAGCAGAAAAAGATCAGGAAGCACAACAGTTGAACAGGGGTGCAAGGAACCTAAATTCATTATGTCCATTCTCAGATACTCCAACAAATACTAATCATAAAGGGAATCATTATCTTTGGCCGTATCTAGAATGATGCCTTCAAAGGGTTTCGGTGCTAACAATGGCAGCCTCCTTGATTCAGTCATCTCTTGACCCTCTCATTTCTATGCCATTCTTTAGGTATGGAATACCCTTCTTGTCCCATTTCCCCAAGCCACTATTCTCTCTGCAGTCAAACCCTTGCTAAAGATTCCCTCCACAAGAAGCAAACAAACAAGAAATAAGAGCAACAATTGTTTAAAGCCCTACAAGTTATTCCCTTCTTGGGGTTTTCCATTGTGTTCCATTTTCTCTCTGTTTTATGCCATGATCCTACAAAGGCACATATTTCCCATGATATATGTGAGCAATCTCACTGATGCCAAGTTAAGCACACATTAAAATCTTTGCAGAATTACAACCTTAGCCTGTAGTAGGTTACCTTAATATTTGTGTCTTATATGAACATTGTTGGTGCTTAAATAAATAGATAGTAAATGTCACTAGTATGTCAACATTTCCTTCTAAATTACGCTTAAAAGGCACAGGCCCATAGTGTCTCAACTGGTGCGCATACATTAGGATTCCTTTAGTAGGTCTATCCTTGTCCAATAGCAAGAGTAGAAGAGGTGAAATTCTGGATGAGTATTACATAATGTGACTGATTTAGTATATATCATTGAAAATGACAAATGGCTTGGCTTTCACTCCAGTGAAAGGCACAGGAGCATAATGCAGATGATGTTCTTCTACCTGAACAGGTGGCCTTGTTTGTCAACTGATGAAATGTGGTTAGACTGCAAAGAGAATGTGTAAAAGTGGCATTGTGGGGTTCTAAGTCAATTACAGCTCAATGCTTTTCAAATCAGCTGTGCTCAGTTTACAGTGAAAATATATACAACTGCAGCCTCGCAAACTTGCCCTGAGATTCATAAGTCAAGTTGGGTTCTTCCCTTCTCGGACATCACCGTATGTTGTGCAGGCCAAATGAAGCCCTTATTTCCTACCATGTGATCCCAGGATCTTCAAATTATTCCCCTAGTGACACTTAAGTCATCCTATGTGCCTTCAATGGGATAAGGAAGGACATGGATCAGTGTTCACGTCTCACTCCCTGTCAGTACCCAGCCCAGGCAAGCTAATGCTCCAACCAACTGACTAAATTTGGTGATGATTCCTGGTCACGTGTCACCTGAGGCACGTTGCACACACGCTAAGAAGAAGAATGGAATAAGATCATCTACCTCACTGGAACTCCAGGAACATCTCTCTTGAAGATGCACAAGAATTTTGAGCAGAGGGTTGGACTAGATGACCTCCTGAGGTCCCTTCCAACCTTGATATTCTATGAATTTGAACTAGACTCAAGTTCACTCAGTTATAGCTGCATTACCTTTGCATGGCTAATGGGAGTAAAAAGCAGTAAAGTCTCGGTTTTGTCACCAAAGAAAGCAGATAGGTCTCTCACACAGGGGGGCAGACCTGATGAGGCTATTTTTACATAAGAACTTAAACTTATCTTTAAAAATAAGGTTCTTTAGTCTTCACAGAGGTTTTTGCTAGCCAAAATTAAGTTGGTTATTAAAGGTTAAATTTATTCATAAGAACATAGGAACGGCCATACTGGGTCAGACCAAAGGTCCATCTAGCCCAGTATCCTGTCTTCCGACAGTGGCCAAGGCCAGGTGCTCCAGAGGAAATGAATAGAACAGGTCATCATCACGTGATCCATCCCTTATTTCCCATTCGCAGCTTCTGGCAAACAAAGGCTACGGACACCATCCCTGCAAATAGCAAATGATGAACCTCTCCCTCCATGAACTTATTCCTCCACAGAAGTCCTGCACTAGGCCTGCATACATCACGTATGTCCCAATAGCTGGCCTATTTCCAGGGCTAAAATGTAACTTAACCAGCGCATAGGCCTTGTGTTAAGTACCTGCATGGGGGTAAGGATCAGTAGGTAAAGAAACTTCTGCTAGAAGTGGGTTTTTTGTTTTGTTTTTTGTAGCAGGGTTCCATCTCAATGTGTATTTGCATGGGACATGTTATGTTATGTGGAAAAATTGGAAAGAGTCCAACGGAGGGCAACAAAAATGATTAGGGGACTGGAACACATGACTTATGAGGAGAGGCTGAGGGAACTGGGATTGTTTCGTCTGTGGAAGAGAAAAGTGAGGGGGGATTTGATAGCTGCTTTCAACTACCTGAGAGGTGGTTCCAAAGAGGATGGCTCTAGACTGTTCTCAGTGGTAGCTGATGACAGAACAAGGAGCAATGGTCTCAAGCTGCAGTGGGGGAGGTTTAGGTTGGATATTAGGAAACACTTTTTCACTAGGAGGGTGGTGAAACACTGGAATGCGTTACCTAGGGAGGTGGTGGAATCTCCTTCCTTAGATATTTTTAAGGTCAGGCTTGACAAAGCCCTGGCTGGGATGATTTAGTTGGGGATTGGTCCTGCTTTGAGCAGGGGGTTGGAGTAGATGACCTCCTGAGGTCCCTTCCAACCCTGATCTTCTATGATTCTATGTGCATCATAACACAGTTTGGCTGAGAAAATTGCCTTTTCACTGTAGAGGTGTGAACAGTAGCGTACAAATGAGAGAGATGAAGTATGTGCACACACAGGTGTTCAACGCAAATGCCAAAGGAAGCTAGCTGCAGTCTGCTAACAGAGTGGTAGGAGCCAAAATCATAAGCCTTGCCAGACAGCTAAGTGGAACACTTTGGGCCAGGTGTAACCAATTATATACCATTGATCCCGGTGGAGTTTCACCCATTTATAAGAGGTTTGATTTTGGCTCTATATTTGTAAAACCGGAGGTAAAATTCTCCTTGTTTCACTTAAACAAAAAAAGGCCATCTTGAAAATGTGGCCATGCAATTTATTCCCCTATTTACAGGATACGGTCCTGATTCCGTAGACCACTTAAGAACATGAGCTGCTTTAAGGGTGTGAATAGTCCTGCTGGAGTCAATGCATCTCCTGATCTGCTTAATTGCTGTGCTACGTTAGGGCCTAAATGAGTACCCAGGTGCCTTGTGTCACTGCCAGTTATGTATGAGGAAATATGGCGTCTGTATCTGTAGTCTAGCTGGGTACGTCTAATTATGGGATCCGTACAGCAAAAGCAATAGGTGACCCAACAGAGCCTATACAACCCTAGCCCAGTCTTGGAAATCATCTTCTAACTCCCACTGTTAGAACATGCCAGCACATTCCCCGGGTTATAATGCAACGAGGTCGTTAATTCATCATTTCCTTCCTGCAGCACACACATTTTTTCAAGTGCGGAGATGGTTGCTTTTGCTTTTAAGGGTTTTTGGAGGCAGACAAAGATTTAAAGGAAAAAAATAGTAAAATCAATAAAAAAAACGTTGAGCAACTTCAATGTGTCCTTCAAAATACTAGCACTTTATTATGAGAGCTTGACCTTCTTTTCCCGCTAAATCTTTTTTCTTCGCGAAAGCTGAGCTTGGGCACGTGGAATGAGCCAGTCAGACCTGTGGGAAATGATAGCCCTGATTTATGACTCTCTCTCCCTTACAAAATAGGGGCCCTTTCAGAAATATATCTGCCTGAGTATTTAATTATTAATCATATATTCCATTCCCATTTCCCCCCAATTATGAAACCTTTTATTGCTTAATATACTGTGATTTTTATTTCCAATTTATAAGTACTGCATGGTGCATATCTACCCTTCTACAAATGGAACCTGGTAGCTATGGAGACGAAGAATGTTAAATCCAAGCCGAGGAAGGGCTTATGGAGGCTACATGTGTCTTCGATGATCAGGTGCTTTAATGTCTCCCTGAGACTTCTGCACTGAAACAGCGAGTGTTCAGTAAGTCATTGTGCAAATACAAGGCCAGATTCCCAGCAACTGTAAACTGAAGTAGCTTCATGGATTTCAATGTAGATTCACTGATTAACGCCAGCTGATTATCAGGCCCACAGAATACACAGTCTATAGCCTGAACCTTGCCAACATGCACATGCTTAACTTTACTCACGTGAATAGAAGCACTGAAGCAAATTATTATTTAATATTTGCATTGCAGTAGCACCTGAAGTCAGAGAATGGTGCTCCAGGGCACTAGGCGCAACATAGGCAATAACAAAAAGGCAGCCCCTACCCCAAACCACTCACAATCCAAGTATAGGACGAGAGACAATAGCTACAAGAAGAGATGTAAGAAACAGAGAGTTGGAGCCCATGACAACAGCAAGACATTAGTGAGTAGCAGGAAAAGCAGCGGCTGCCACACACCAGTTGCCCAGCCATTGTCTAGTGTGTTGTTAGTATCACAGCACAAGTGAGCTTTAAGGAGAGATTGAGAATAGGACCGTTCACATGAACAAAGGTTATTAATGTCTTTGGAAGATCATGACCCATGTGATTAACTTCGGTCAACCCTGTGATTAACTGCAGTCAACCCTGGCTGAAATAACAAGTCTCACCATGAATGCAGGGCAAGATTTTCAGCCTAGCTCCACTGAAGTTATTGGAACCACACCAATTTACATCAGCTAGGGTCTGGCCTGTAGATAGTTCCTCTACCAAACTGACCCTGGATTCTCCTCTGCACTTTTCCTCTTCAATATTCTTCAAGACTGGATTGTTATTTAGTGGTAAAAAATATCACTCACCCAACTAAGCAGGAAACACTGGCTAAAGCCGGCTAGCATTTTCCCTCTTGCCCTTGTAAGCCCTGACTTCCATTTAAATGGTCCTCGATATATAGAGCCAAATTCTGCTCCCACTTACATTGGTTCAAATCAGAACTTACTGGTTATTCCAGATTTGCAATGGTTTAACAGAGCAAAATTCAGCCTGAAGAACATAATATTCATAAAAAGAAAAGGAGTACTTGTGGCACCTTAGAGACTAACCAATTTATTTGAGCATGAGCTTTCGTGAGCTACAGCTCACTTCATCTGATGAAGTGAGCTGTAGCTCACGAAAGCTCATGCTCAAATAAATTGGTTAGTCTCTAAGGTGCCACAAGTACTCCTTTTCTTTTTGCGAATACAGACTAACACGGCTGTTACTCTGAAACCTGTCATAATATTCATAGAGGTCCTACCCTATCTTATATCCAAATGGAAAACTATAGGTCACATCCTGAATCTGGTCCAATTAATCTACACTTCTCCAGTGCACACATTTAGGGCTCAGAACATTCTCTCGTAACTAAAACACAAAAGTTACAGCGCCAGATCCTCATCGGATGAAAACGTTTGTAGTTCTACTGTGGGCAGGGGAGCTACATTGACTTTCAAGCAGCTGAAAATCTAGCTCACTACGTGAGACTGCATTTAAAGAGAGTGCAAATGTCCCAATTAAATGCCATCACTGCTTCTATGCCTCTGAATGTCTATAGTTTGATTATGAACATTCAGTTATCAATGCCTTCTAACTGCAGGATAAGATTTGAAAATGTGTTGTCAAAAGTTATGTTGCCTTTACCATCTTTTATAAGAAACGCTGGCAAGGCAAATGGTTTGAAAATCTTGCTTAATTATTTTTTTTTTTTTAGCAAAGCAATCAATTGTATCAAACAGATACTAAAACAATGTATTGCAAGTAGGTGACCTCTGTTTGGCTTATAGCAGCCTCACTGTGGCCTGACTCAGCCTTTAATTTTGCATTAAGATCAACTGCAGCATGAAGAAATTATGCCATATAAACACTGTGTTAATTGCCCAGAGAAGACCCACACCTTTCAGTTTGGATGCCATGATTTCACACCAGTATAACTTATTTTCAAACCTAAAATATAGATAGCATCTTCTATGCACTGACGCCATTATAGTAGTTCCTTTGATTTCAGTAGGCTTTGAATCATGCCTTAGAGGGACCTAATTCTCCTCTGAGTTACTCTGGTGTAAATAAAAAGGAACATCACTGAAGTTAATGGAACTACACAGGTATAAAACCTGCATGAGAACAGAATTAGACCTTGTGAGTCAAATTGCACTCCCAGTGCCCCCAGTGTAAACCCAGAGTAATTCCATTGACTTCAGTTGTTTTCCACCGGTGTTGCTGGCAGCAGAATTTGCACCTTCTTTCTCAATTACTTTTGATGGCAGTGATGGATGTAACAGGTCATTCATTTGCAACAGGGATGTTGCTCTAAGAAAAATACCCACAAATCACAGCCTTTCACATTTTCTCATCAGCCTCTTTTAGGCCAACATGTTCCAAAAGCAAGTGGTGATTTTGGATGCCCAACTTGAGACACCATAAAGGGGCGCTATTTCCAGAAAGTGTGGAATAACTAACCTCTAAAAATCAGGCCCTTGGAAAGTACCTCCAGTTGGCAACCAAAATCACTATCGACTTTAAAAAATACTTGGCCTTAATCTTTAAACATGTCTGGTTTTCAAAGAGACTGGCCAAACTGTCTTCTGATTTCAACCTGACCCACTGACGTCAGTGGAAATATGAGGGATGTGAATCAGGCACAATACACACTTAACGTTTCCTGTTCGGATCTCCATAACAACAATGGGCCACCATTGTTTTAATACCAGTAGAGCGCACACAACATTAACTTACCGAGTATTAGTTGCTAATAGGACACACTGTAATTGCAGAAATCCTTTTTACCGTGTATAAATGAGCAGTGGTGATCAAAAGCAACCCCCCTTTCTATTTATCCACGTTCAAATAGTTACAGAAAATGTCTGACAGCTCAACTTTAAGCTGACAAAGTTAAAGAACCTGGGACCAGACAATGACGGCTATTCCTGCCTGTATCTACCAAACACTCAGAACCGAAGTGACACCTGGCGTAAGAGGGTACAACTCTCTTGACCACAATTGAGGCGTATCCACTGAAAGTTTATGGCAAAAATATCAGGCACTTGCAAACGTATCTTTTGACTTGGGTCTTCTTCACGACCCCAGTTCAGCAAAGCACATAAACAAGTGCTTAAATCCATCATTATTCAGCAAAGCAGTGCTTAACTATAATGGTGCCATTGTGCTTACGTGGTTTGCTGAATCAGGGACCAAATGTGGAAATGCTAGTAACAAGTTTAAACAGCATCATCTTTATGAGTCCATTTTTGTGATGTGATCTGGCATAAACTCTGATATAAACACTTGTTTAATACTACTAGTCTATCTGCACTCTCTTAAATAGCAGGGGCCTTAATCCCCTCCAATTGGGGAGTGACTCTCGTAAAGCCAATAGAGTTACACCAGTGTAAAAGGGCTACATGCAAGAGGAGAATCAGGCCTCATATGCCTTTAACATGGCTGTTTATTCCAGCTTAATCTCACCCTTGAATGAACTTCTCTCAAGTTTAAACTGTTGAAAATAGCCGTCACTTCCCTGATTGTTGTAATTTAATTAAATAACCTTTCACACTGAGCAAACCCAAAAGCAAAAAGGCTCATTAATCTTTCTTGTGATTAGAAACACCTCAAGAGCTTCAAACATTTACCTCTCCTTCTCAGCAGCTGAAATGGTTTTAGGAGGATCATGGTTCATACCTCACATTCCCTGGAGCCAGAGATGGTATATGTGCAGGGCCCAGATCCATTAACAGATACATCCATGGTCTCAGAGTTTGTCGGCTTGTAGTCCACGTAATACTCCTGTAAAGGGGAGTTCATTTGCCTTTCGGACTCTCTGGCCTTTTTCCTGCGCCTCTTCATGAGAGTGTGTTGCTGCAGTTGTTTCATGCTGGCTGGGTACCGCTTCCAAGACACGTAGATAACCAACAAAATCATAGCCACTGAAAGAAAGAGGGCAACACTCCCAGCAATGATTTTATGAAAGGAAACATGCTCATACTCTGGTTCTGCTCCAGGCGTAGGTAAGTCTGGAGAAGGAGTGGGTATCACAGAGGTCATTTGATTGTTTTCCAGTTTGGAAATGGTAGGTTTGGGGATAAAGAGAGGTCTCTGGGGAGTTTTAGGTGGCTGGTATGATCTTTCAGTGACCACAACCTGGATTTCGGCACAGATATTATATGTTTCCACAGCATCGCCCACCTTTTCGCCCTGGATTTGCTTAGGGCCCGCGCATATCATAGTGCTTTCTTTATTTCCCTTGAAATTCTTAAGCCAAGTCACAAGAGGGCAAATGCTTCGAGTACATTCCCACATATTTCCGGACAGAGTGATGGATATTAGCGAGATCCACGCATTGACAGTCTCCTGAGAGATGTTGGTGAGTTTGTTGGAATCCAAGTTCAGCTTTTGCAGGTTGGGCAGGCATTTGAAGGTCCCAGGTTCTATCCCAGTGATGTCATTCCCCGATAAATCCAAGTTGTGCAAGGAACTCCAAGTCCATGTTAGCCCTTGGTTAAGAGACCGGATCCTATTCCATTGCAAATAAATGGAGCGGAGGTTGAAGAGGCGTGGAAAGTGGGCAAAGTTGATCTTCGAAAACTGATTGTGCTCCAAGTGGAGCTCTGTGAGCTTCAAGAGGCCAGCGAAAGCATTACGGGATAAGCTCCGCAGACGGTTGTAGCCCAAATCCAGAAAATCGAGATTTCGGCAGTCTTGAAAAACTCTGATTGGCACAGTTTTCAATGAGTTCGACCGCAAGTGCAAGATCAAGAGTTTGCGAAGGCCCTTAAATTGCTCAGATTGCAACACCTGCAACTTGTTGTAAGAAAGGTCCAGATTGCGGAGATTGGGGACCGGGTGAAATGTTTTGTTGTGCAGATGGGTAATTTTGTTGGAGCTCAGAATTAATTCCTTCAGCCGACGGATCCCCTGAAACGCATCCTCGTCCACGGAGCTGATGTAATTGTGGTCAAGATAAAGCCATATGAGCTGATTCAGGCCTGCAAACTGATTTGATTTAAGCTTCTGGATGCTGTTGTACCGTAGCGATAAGCCTTGAGACCCTCCAGAAATATTCTGAGGGATATCTCTGAACGCATGCGATTCACAGTACACAATTTTGCCATCACATCTGCAGTTCTTGGGGCAAGCTCGCTGAGCCCCTGCGAGCACAAGGAACAGCACCGTAGGCAGTAGCACGAACACCACACTCATGTCTCTCAGCTGCTTAATTAAATGGAAACCTACAATATTAAAAAGAAGACAAATGTCCAGTGTAAAGCTATTAAAATAAACCATCAGCAGATTACTAACGTCAATGGGGTTTCTGCTAAGGCATTAGTGGTACAGTTAATTTGAAGACAACCTGTTTGGCTCCTTTCTTGCAATGTTCATTGTAGGTCTCTCTGGTTTTTTTTTTGGTTTTTTTTGAGTTTCTATCCTACCTTCCCTCACATCCCCACTGCTCTTGTTATTCAAATTACTTTTGTGTGATTTATGACCCCTTAGGATGACTGGGAACCCATTTCCTAGTCACTTGTTCTCCTGTACATCAGCACTCTTCGTAGCTGCTTTAGCCTTATCATTAGAAGCTGAGGCTTTAGCAATACACATATTTGTCAAGTCACTGTGCTGAATTCACTGTACAGTACTATTGGAAAAGGAAATGAGAGACAGCTTCTGGTAGTTCAACAAGTAAAATGGTCCTTAATAAACCCAACTGCAGGTAAATCTTTCGTAGTCCAATCCCAAACAATTAATATAAAATAAGAGCTACCGCAAGTGGGTCAATATATAATAAACTTTGTCCCTTGCCTTTATAATGTGTCTCTATTGCATAATGGAACATTAGATGTTACCAAACAGCGTTCTGAATAATACTTCTGAGACTGCATTTCAGTGACTTCTCATTTCCATACATGCACAAGTCACACAAACATAGATGTGTATCTATATCATATAACATTTGTCCCGGACCCAGATATCATGCTGATAGTTACAGTAACATGCATATTTCATAATAAACTGATTGTGATTAAAATATATATACACGTGCATATTTATTCAGGCGTAGCTTATATCTATCTATAAATTTATAACACTATATATGTGTATATTGTATACACTGTAGGTAAATATATATAAACTTACATAGGAATGTTGCCTTAAGAGCAGCAAAAACTACAAAGTTTAAAGAGTGAAATTTGAATCTGAATCCCTCACCTCACTGCTGCTGATTTTAATATTTTGCACTTCAGATATCAGATTGGTTATTTGGTATTAATGCTGTTATGGGAGCAGTGTCACATTTTCTACATTCTCTGAATAATCATGAGAAGACGTCTCAGAAAATCCGGCGCACACACTTTCTCAAAGGCTGTAATAATTTTGGGACCACCGGCTCTCCCCAGAGTTGTAATCTTACTCACAATTAGGCTGCTTTCTTCCATCAGAAGAATTTATCTCCTCTACAAATAGTGGCTTTCTTATTTGTGTGCGTGTCTGTCTCTCACACACACACAGACACACACACTCAAATACTGTGCTGCAGTTATTTGCTTTTATGGTCCAATTTTAAACCAAGAGGCAATCAGTGCAAGAATTCTTAATCCAAAAAGCCCCTGACTATGTGTCTCTGCCTTTCACTTTAATGGCTAGGTTTTTAATTTAAATCCTGATCTTTCACTATTGCTTTTGTGCCAAAAGCAGCCCAGAAATATGTTTGAGCTATGATGGACTGGAGTGAGGGTGGGGGAAATAAACCTGTCACACTTGAAAAAATAAGACTGGCAAATGACTGCTGGAAATCTAGCAGCTACATTAGGGATATCATTTCAGATATCCAGTGAGCCTTTTCAAAACCACCTATACAACAAAATCCATTACCCTGTTCTCCCCCCCCCTCCCCACACACACACATATACACACACTCCTCACAAGCTGCAAAGTGTTAAACATCCTTCCTGACAGCCTGCATAGGAGATCTACAGGCTTATTTAATATGAATATAAATCCAGAAGAAATCCTATGTGTAACTCTCATGGATATATATGTGTGTGTGTGTGTGTGTGTGTGTGTACTTATCTATGTATATGGAGGTGTGTGGGTGGGTTGTATAGATTGTGAATGTACTTTGTACAGTCCTTAACTCACTGCATGCATTTAATTCATTACATATAAAAAGACTGCAGGAGGAAAGAAGGGGGAAACATGATCTAAAAATATAATAGCAAGTACAGTGAGTCACCTGGCAAAGAAATGCACTGCTGCTGTTTAGATTGTTCTCCCTCTTGAACAGCAAATAATCTGACTGAAAAATATACTGCACGGTTGCAACTGTGCTAAGAAGGATACAGCAAAAGTTCACTTACCCATCCTTTTGTCATCCACAGATGTTTCCCCTTTTTCTTCCTCCAGCTGTTTTCTCCTCTCTGTCTCACTCTTGCTTTTGTGTTTTGTTGTTTTTTAAATTGGTCTCCTTTCTTTAAACCATTGCAACCTTCATGTCACAGCACAGCTGCCCGTCACATCACCACCATCCGGCGTGCTTGCCAGTAACCCACACAAAGTTCCCTAGAGAGGACAAGCAAGAATTTTGGGGATGAGGGAAGGAAGGGATGGGGAAGGGGATGGGGGTGGGGAAGACAGAACCAGGGATGGGGGTACAGAGGAGATGGGGGGAACCCTAAGCTCTCAGAGCCATTGTGTAAGTCTTTAGAGGACAAATAGCATTAACTGGCAATCTGCACGTAAAAGCAATAGCACACCATGAAGGTAAGCCAACTTCTCTGGGAGGAATAAGAAAATCTTCCCCGGTACCTAGCATCCCTTATTCTGCTGCCTTTTGCCATTCCCAGACACAGCAATCCATCTTCCAGCTCTCCAGTTCTTGAAGCAGACAGGCCTCCTGTGCTGTATAAGACGAGCCCAGTTTAAAAGCTATGCAGGATAGGTTTATCCATTTAGCTGGTCAGGTTTAAAGTGTTTTGTAGCTGTGCTGAGAGGCAGCTCTTGTCTAATTCAGAAGGCTTTCCAGAGAGTGATGATGCTCTGGAGCTTGTTGGTGCTAATGTTCTAGTTTGCGATACACTGAGTGCCCTCCACTGGAGAAAACAGATCGCACATTAAAGGCATGAACAAGTGATCCTGTCATTGCTATGCAGACTTTCCCCTTTCAGAAAAGAAAATTAAAGACACAGATTGCTTCTCCCCCCTCCCGCCCCCTACCCCATCTCCCTGCCTAGATTATTAAATGTTTATGCCATGGTTTTCTTGCAGTGACTGTAAAAGACTAAATAAAACACCTGTTTCCTGCAGATTTAGCAAGCTGCATGCTCTAAAAAAAAATCCTTCTAACCTGAAAAATTTTCTTGTGCAAATTATAAATTGTTCTATTTTCTTTATTCAGCAGGAGAAGAGGGGTGGGGGAGGGGAGAGGAGGCGATACTTGGAGATTTAAAATGAAAGTGATTTTAAAGGGGCCAGGCAGGGCCTGTGAAATATACAAATCAATCATCCACATAAAGGGAATTTAATTCAAAGTGCCACATTACAATGTAAATATATTGAAAATATGTTCTCCTCCCCCCCCCCCTTAACTAGGTTAATTGTTTTTTGTCAGAAAAATACAAAGTTCAATATCCAGTGCAGGGATGGAGATGCATAGTTACTTATACTTTATCCCCCGTCCCCATACCTTTTTCAGATTCAAAAGAAGTGTGGTGCAGCAGATAGGGCACTGGACCAGGACTCAGGAGACCTGGTTCCTACTCTCAACTCTGCCACTGACCTGCTGTGTGCCCTCGGGCACATCACTTCTGTGACTATGTTTCCCCTCCCACCCTTTGTGTACCATGTATACTTAGGGCCTCATACACCTTCCATGTAAGGGGAGGGACAGAGTCATAGGGTGGCCCTCACCTGGGGTGCCCCCCCTGTGTCACAGCACGAGGGTGACTGCTTCCGTTTCCCCTTTCTTCTGCGCATGAAAGGATCACAGTTCCTCAGTGTCTGATGCAAAGCCCGTCTCTGGACATAATGTCTTGCTGTACATGTTCAGTAGTCCACAGAACTCTCCTGATAAAACCATCCCTCCCAAAATACGACATGTTCACAGCAGTTTTCCATGCCCCCTCCCAGGTCGTTATTTCCAGCTCATCCTCCCGAAAGTGCGTCTCCAGTCTCTTCCCAGGCTCTGCCCTTGTTCTAGGCCTCCACTTTCCAGGCTATCTCCTGAGAGCTCCCAGGTTCGCTTCTTTCTCATGACTCTTCCCCAGCAGCAGCAGCCCCAAGTCAGGTCTCCCATGACAGAACACCTCATAGCGTTCCACCGCCCCAAACCTCCCTGCCTTTGAGTCCTACCCCTGCTCAGGGAATCCCCTCCAGGACCAACCCCTTGTTCTGGGTTCAGGTTTCTGCAGCCCCTCCCCACTCAGGACGGCTGTGAGGGCGATTCCCTTAGTGTTGCTCCCTGCCTGTGAGTCCTAGCCCTCCAGCACCAACCCTCTTGTTTTGGGTTCTTTGGCTCAGTAAGGTCAGCAGGCTAGCCGTCCACTGGCTTCCTAGCCCCCAGACCTTTCCAACCTCCTGGCACGGGCTCTCTGGCTGAGGAAGGCCAGCAACCTAGCCATCCACCGGCTTCCTGGTAATTCCTCTCTCTTCCTGCTCTCTCCAGCTTTCCCCAGAGACTTCCCTTCAATCTCCTGATCTCCCACATCTCTCACCTGCCAACCTCCTGGACTGACCCACTCGGTCGTCAGGCTCTTTCCCTTCTCAGGCCCACCAAGTGCCTTCACTTAAGCCTAACTGGAGGTCACAGAATATCAGAGTTGGAGTCGGAAGGGACCTCAGGAGGTCATCTAGTCCAAACCCCTGCTCAAAGCAGGATCAATCCCCAATTTTTGCCCAAGATCCCTAAATGGCCCCCTCAAGGATTGAACTCACAACCCTGGGTTTAGCAGGCTAATGCTCAAACCACTGAGCCATCCCTCCCCCCGCTCCGGTCAACTGAACAGTCGCAGGTGCGCTAGCCTCTTCCCTCTTAAGGACCAGTGTCAGCCTGTAACAGACAAACTCGTGCTATGAGTCAGATTTTCAAAGTAACTCAACTCCTATTTAGAAACCTACCTAAAACACAGATTTTCACAAGTGCTCAGGGCCCGGTATCCCCCATTGTGACCACTTGCAGACAGATTTTCAAAAGAGCTCAGCACCCAACCTGCAGACCTTTCTGAAAAATCTGGCCACTTATATATGAGCCTGAAAGGGAAGCAAGCTCTTTAGAAAAAAATCTGTCCTCAATTGTAGATACTGAAGTCTTCTGAAAATACTGACCTACGTGTCTATACAGCACCCAGTACAATGGAGCCCTGATCTTCCCTGGAGGCTCTGGATGCTGCCATTAGCAATTCTACTACTATTAACAATAATAAAATTCAGGTATCTTTCAAACCCTGAGCTCTTTATTCCAGTTTGACTACTGGCTCCAATGGGAATTTTGCCTGAGTAAAAACTGAGGTTCCGATCCTGCAATCAACTCCAGATGAAGTCAAGGGGGGTGCCTCCCTCCTCCTACCCCATCTCCCCACTTCACACAAAGCCAAGTGCAGGAACTAGTGCAGGATCTAATTAAAGATGTCAAGATTTGGCCCTCAGTAACTAGGGATGGGGAAACAGCTCTAGTAAGAACTAGAGATAGGCGCAAATAAATTTCTGATCCAGACCCAACATCTCAAAGTTCAGGGGAGTTTTGATCCAGGTTTTAATTCTGGCCTGGAATAAAGACATGAGGCGATTTACAAATCTCCTTTCAGGCTCTGACCTTAGATGAATCTGCATTAGCAAATGTTACCATGTTTGATTTTTAACAATCAAGTAAGCTAATCTGATGATGGGACCCACCCTACTGGATTAATGGTTTAACCATAACAGGTGACATGATGCTAGAGACAATTTGTCCATGTCTACACACACAGCAAAGTCATGGTCAGCATCATGTTAGCTAACTTCATTGTTAAAGGTCATTTTTAAGCATGATAAAAATTTCTAATATAGACAAGGCCACAGTCTTGGGCACTGGGGTTTAGTACATACAATTATCTGAGAAAAATCTATCGAACAGTTTGTCAAAAACTCAATCTAATTTTTTTTTTGGGGGGGGGGGGGAAGGGGGAGAAAGGAGAATAGAGAGGAGAATCTAAAAAGCCTACGAAACTTTCCCCATAGTTTTCATTTTTCTTGATGTCTGTTTTTCTCACTTTCATATGAGACCAGAAGCCAAAATCCCAGAAACTGTCACATATTCTATATCGCAATAGAGGTAGTTGGAATTTTTTTTTTCCCCGCTGAAAACTTCCACAAAAATGAAAACAATTTTGTTTACATTTTAGATTTCCTTTGAAAAACCCCAACTCGAAAACTTTGGGAATTCAGCCAAAACCAAAAGAGTTTTCAGTTGACAAACAAAATATTTTTGGCCTAAACTAAATATTTTCAGTTTTCGGATCAAGAGAAAAAAATCATATCCAAAAATGTCAAGGAAAGCAGACTCTTCCCATAAATATTTTAATTGAGTCAGAACCCCAATTTTTGACTAGACCTAAAGCCCAGCCCAAAAGGAAGCAAGTTGTATGAGAAAGATGAAAATGCCTGTTTTTATTCCCATTCTATTTAAGTAAACCCAAGAGGTAGAGAGTTTACATAAAGTTTTAGGTACTCAGCTGATCCCAATCCAAATGGCAAGGTTTCTTGCCTGCTGTCAGGAATCTGCAGAAATTATTAATACTAATAACCAATAGCCTGTTAACACTGAAATCTACTCTTTATCATCCAGACTGATGACTCTGTATTTGTTTAGTTAAGCTTTTGATCAATATAATAGCTGTGATTAGGGGTTTTTTGTCATTCTGTCAGGGCACATGGAGGTTTGGCCTTGAGCCTTTAAACTTAATGGTTTGTATCTCATTTCGTAAAGAAATGATAAAAATAAACAATAGAGAATAAACAATATATTGCACTTACATGGCACGTTACATCTTCAAAGTGCTATACAGACACTAATAACCCTTACAACATGCCTAGGAGGAGAGAGAAATTTCATCACAAATCTACCAACACCACCACACCTATCACTATATTGCAACTGTCAGCAACTTGGAACTTCGCAGTGACATCAAGGATAAAATTAGATCTGGACAGAAAAATGGTTTTCCTGTCCCACAAGAATTTTTGAGATTTCTGAATAAGTTTGCCACCATGAATTGAAACAAAAAGCTAAAATCTCAAAAATGTTTGCAAACAAACAAATCAAAAAACAGTTCTGTTTGGGTTGACTGAAACATTTCATTGAGATTTTGACACTTTTTTATGTTTCGTTTTTAATTTCTTTTTAGCATAAATGAAGTTATATTTCAAAACAAAAAGTCATTTTGGACCAGAAAGAGAACTTTTCCTTTAGAACATGTTGAAACAGCATGATTTGACAATTTCAAAGCCTTTCCCCCTTGTACCAACACTTTTTTGATTCAGCCAAAAAACAAAAACAAAACCAAACCGGTTTTCGAAAAATATTCCTGACTTGTTCTAGGTACACATCCAATTACTTTACCCAAAAAGTGTCAACTCACACCCACTGGCTTTGTCTGCACTTAAACCACTACAGGGGCACCATAGTACTTCAGTGTAGAAATGCCCTGCAGTGGATTTTTCACACCCCTGAGCAACATAGCTGGGTCAACCTTATTTTTTAGTGCAGACCAGGACATAGGCTATATCTACCCTACTGTGGTAAGTCGACTTTCGCTATGCAACTCCAGTTACGTGAACAATGTAGCTGGAGTTGAGGTACCTTAGGTCGAGTTACCGTACGGGTTGACCCGCGGGGGGGTCAACAGGAGAAACTTTCCCATTGACTTACCTTCCTCTTCTTGTGGCTGGTAGAGTACAGAGGTCAACTGGAGAGTGATCTGCTATCGATTTGGTGGGTTTTCACTAGACCCACTAAATCAACCACCCGTGGATCGATCTCAGAGACTCGATGCCGGCTGTAGTGTAGTGTATTGGAAAATGTCTAGTGGAGGGCAACAAAAATGATTAGGGGACTGGAACACATGACTTATGAGGAGAGACTGAATGAAGAATGAGGGGGGATTTGATAGCTGCTTTCAACTACCTGAAAGGGGGTTCCAAAGAGGATGGATCTAGACTGTTCTCAGCGGTAGCTGATGACAGAACAAGCAGTAATGGTCTCAAGTTGCAGTGGGGGAGGTTTAGGTTGGATATTAGGAAAAACTTTTTCACTAAGAGGGTGGTGAAGCACTGGAATGCGTTACCTAGGGAGGTGGTGGAATCTCCTTCCTTTGAAGTTTTTTAAGGTCAGGCTTGACAAAGCCCTGGCTGGGATGATTTAGTTGGGGATTGGTCCGGCTTTGAGCATGGGGTTGGACTAGATGACCTCCTGAGGTCCCTTCCAACCCTGATATTCTACGATTCTATGACCTAGCCTTAGTCAGATCCGTGTGATCTGACTATTGTGAGCGCTTCTTCTCTGACACTCTTACCATTCCTGCCCCGTCCATTCAGAACACAGCTTCTCTGCTCATGTTCACATGTTTAGAACACACGTTCTCTGCTCATCTTTCGGATCATGTCATCTCCACACACCTCCATATCCCTCAAATGTCTTTTTCTTTTACTCAGTCAGCTTCAATGCCTTCACCATTCTGTCCTTCCCTGCTTCGCTTTTATTGAGCCTTATGAAAATAACTCCCCCTGAGATAGCAAGAGATCTGAGAGTGACAAAGTGGGTAAGGTAATCTCTCTTATTGGACCAGTGAAATAAGCAAGCTTTGGAGCTAAAAAGAGCTCTTCAGAAGATAGTCCAATAAAATATATTACCTTACCCACCTTGACACTCATATCCTGGGACCAACACAGCTACAACAACATTGTAAATATCAAAAGATAAGTAAGCCTATGAAGTATCTGGGCCTTCTATCTCTTCCTGACCTCCTTTACAAAAGACAGAACATTTACACAGTATTGCCAATACCCAGTGTTCAAAACTCACAAGTCAGGCCACACACAAAAAAAAAAAAAAATAATAGAATCATGAGATTGGTTTCAGAATCACCAGACTGAAAAGAAAAATAATACATTTTGGCTTCCTTGTATTTGCCTTCTGGTTCTGAGCCTTTGAGGTGCACTTGAGTCACCTCTTCAAGCTTTTCTCCACAACCATAAAGCTAGGAATTTATTCTTAAAAAAATAATAAAGCTGAGATTGCCACACAGACACCAGCAGCTGGGGTTCTAAAGAAAATACAAAGGGCAAAATCATGACCACATACATTTAATGGAAAATTTCCCATTGGCTTCAGTGAGGCCAGGATTTCACCCTAGATATTTTCAGACCCCAAATTAAATGTTGAGTGCTGGCGACACTGTTTATATTTGGCAAAATTCATGGAATTCAGATTTTAAAAATACCTGGACAAGGAAGAAAGAGTTGGTTGGAAAAAGTGTCTGAATCAAAATGCTTTGGATTTTTTTGTTCTGATTTTTGGAAACTCAAAACATTTCAAATACCTCCATCAGGTGAGATTATTTTCAAAGCACTTAAGCACAGTTGGCATCTGATTTCCACTGACGTGCAGTAGGAGTTGTGAATCTCACTCTCTTCCATGCTTTTGAAAATCCCAACCATTTATTGGTTGACAAGTGGAGGGGGGGGGAATAAAAAAACCACTATCCCCGTTTTTTTCCCCCTTCATTTTCATATCTCATCAAAAATTCTAAATTCAAAAAATTTCAACCAGCTCAAATAAATATCCAGATTAACTGGCTGTATACCAGTCTTTACATTCACGTAAGTAATTTCATGTGCACATACAGAACATATAAAGACTAACTGTGAAGGCCTTGGCCAGATCCTTGTCTGATACATTTAATAGATTCATAGATTTTAAGCCCAGAAATGGCCAAGACAATCCTCTACTCTGATCTCATGCAGTACAAATGCCAAAGTACCTCACCAGGAATCTCTGCATTGAGCCCATAACTCCCATTTGAGTTACTGGGTATCTTAAAAAGACATGCAGTCTTGATTTAATGATGGCAAATGATGGAAAATCCAGCACATCCTTAGTTAAATTGTTCCAATGGTTAATTTCCCTCAATGTTTAACAGCTTAACCATTTTTGTTTCCCTCCGCTGGACTCTCTCCAATTTTTCCACATCATTCTTGTAGCATGGGGCCCAAAACTGGACACAGTGCTCCAGATGAGGTCTCACCAATGTCGAATAGAGGGGAACGATCACGTCCCTCGATCTGCTGGCAATGCCCCTACTTATACAGCCCAAAATGCCATTGGCCTTCTTGGCAACAAGGCACGCTGTTGACTCATATCCAGCTTCTTGTCCACTGTAACCCCTAGGTCCTTTTCTGAAGAACTGCTGCCGAGCCATTCGGTCCCTAGTCTGTAGCGGTGCATTGGGTTCTTCCGTCCTAAGTGCAGGACTATGCACTTGTCCTTGTTGAACCTCATCAGACTTCTTTTGGCCCAATCCTCCAATTTGTCTAGGGCCCTCTGTATCCTATCCCTACCCTCCAGCGTATCTACCTCTCCTCCCAGTTTAGTGTCGTCTGCAAACTTGCTGAGGGTGCAATCCACACCATACTCCAGATCATTTGTGAAGATATTGAACAAAACCGGCCCCAGGACCGACCCTTGGGGCACTCTGCTTGATACTGGCTGCCAACTAGACATGGAGCCATTGATCACTACCCGTTGAGCCCGACAATCTAGCCAACTTTCTACCCACCTTATAGTGCATTCATCCAGCCCATACTTCTTTAACTTGCTGACAAGAATACTATGGGAGATAGTGTCAAAAGCTTTGCTAAAGTCAAGGAACAACACGTCCACTGCTTTCCCTTCATCCACAGAGCCAGTTATCTCGTCATAGAAGGCAATTAGATTAGTCAGGCATGACTTGCCCTTGGTGAATCCATGCTGACTGTTCCTGATCACTTTCCTCTCCTCTAAGTGCTTCAGAATTGATTCCTTGAGGACCTGCTCCATGATTTTTCCGGGGACTGAGGTGAGGCTGACTGGCCTGTAGTTCCTAGGATCCTCCTTCTTCCCTTTTTTAAAGATGGGCACTACATTAGCCTTTACATTAATGAGTGGTTATTTATGACCGTCCTGTGCACCATGCACCCTATTTCTATAATAGAATGCCCTCGAACACCAAACATGAGCACCCTTCAGACTTTGGAAAAGTTTGGTTTAGATCAGAACTTTGTGGCTCAAGCCCACGACTTGATATTTTCACAGAGTGGTATAATCTGGACAACAACTCAGAAAGGACTATACGCACAGGTATGACCTAAGTGCCTAACCCTGCACCATTCAATCAATAAGAGCTATGCCATTGTCTTCAAAGGTCACAGGATCGGACTCAAACACCATCATATGTTTCATGTCTGCTTTATTGTCTGGAGCTACTGTAACCCACCTGTGAGGATGTGTTACATCTCTCCCCCACACACATTATGCCCAAGGAGAGGATATGAATCTGTTACAGCCTCCTCCTGCTACTGAGTCTTGGCTCTTTAGCTCACATAGCAGCTCGTGCTTGTACCTCAGGAGGTCCCTAGTTCAGTCCCACATGTGCTGGATAAGATGGGGGGTCATCATACTAGTACCAGGCGCGGGTGGCATGGAGGAAGCGGCATTTAAATTGACGTTTGGATGAGGAGAGGAACGCAACACTTAAGCCTTTAGTGCCTGAATGCTCCACCCTCGGTCAAACCATTAGGGAAGGTCCTTGTTTCTAGCTGCTTCTGAGCCTATTTCAAACCAAAACTTTCACTGTTAATGTCACATTCATCAAAATTCATTTTTATTGTTATTTATATTTTTATTTGCAGCTTTTAATTGAAACTTTGCTTACTTATTTAGGCATTTGGTTTTTTTTTTAATTTATAAATTCATTTGATTAATTATAAATGCCTAACCTCAGCTCTAGCTGCTTTTAACACAGAATTTAAGAAGCCCAAGTGTAGCTACAAAAACATAATCCACAGTGACACAAATCTAGCAGCCTATCCTCACCCCTTAACCAAATTTCACCACACACACACACACACGCACACACTTCCATCCTCACATCAACCCCTGAGCACAGATGGTCTGATCCAGAAGTCAGTGATATCAGTGAAAATACTCCCACTTACTTCAGCGGACTTTAGATCAGCCTATAAAAGTATATGAATATAGCTCGTCTTAGAAACATGCCATAAAGGACAACAGATTCAGACATTATGAACCACTGGGTGATACAATTGCTCTGACACTCTGGTTGGGCCTTTGGTTGGGTGTCATCCTTATTGGCCATATCTACTACGGGAAAACAAGTCATGTGAAAAATGTATTAACTGATGCATTACAAATAAAACAATGTTAAAAATATTAGCACCTCATGTAGACAGCAACAGGTAGTCATGCTGAAAACATATCGGCTGGTCACGATAAGCCCCTGTTCTTCCTTGGGTTAACCAAGACCAGCGAACATTTCTCTCCTTGTCCACGCTAAGGGCATAATTGTATTTAAAAATCGTGTCAGTTAAAACATTTGAGCTGGCACATTGTCTAGTCTGTCACATTTTTCCGGTTTAAAAAAAAAAAAGCTACTCTGGTCAGTTCTTGCATTGCTTTGTCATTTAGGATCTACTGTCTGTGAACACCAAACTAGAGACTCATTTTGGAATAATGATTTTATCTTTTATAAAAAGGGTTTGCAGACCTCCTCTCCCTCCTCCTCTGGATATCGGTATGAGTTTGTTGGATGGCATCTGTGCCCCAGAAACTAGACAAGGTCTTTTTGTTTTATTAATATTTCTGTATATTCCTCTCCACCTCAAGGGCAGTGAAAAATATTGCCTAGGTACAAACAAAAATATACGGTCAAGATTCTGAAGGCCTGACTGTACACAAAATGCAACAGGATACTGTGGGCTGGGGCAGTATGAAAGTGAGAGAGCACACGTGTGAGGGAGCTTAACTGAACCCTCGTAACCGGATTTTCAAAAGTGCTCCGGGTCATGTTTTCAAACATTCAGATGCCCCCTATTTAGGGTTGTATTTTCAAAAGGGCTAATCAACCATTTAGACGTCAAAGTGAGTGGCAACATTTTCCAATGATCTGGGTTCTGAGCATCTTTCAAAATCTGACTGTTACTTAGATGCCTCTCAATGGGAACTGAACTCTTCTGAAATTCCAGTCCTTACTGTGGACACTGCTAGGAAGAGTTGGGTGGGAAATGGGTTTTCACAACTCCAGAATATTTTCTCAAGTCCATTTTCCCCCCCATCCCCAATTAGGAAGAAAAGTAGAAATCTCAAAAATATCCACAAACCAAAAAAAAAGAATTTTTCAGTGTGGGTTAAATTCTTTTGATTTCAACCCCCTCAGCCTAACTAGCTTAATTTTTTTAATCAAAAGGTTGCTTCAAATCAGAAAAAAA
The DNA here is from genome assembly GCF_965152235.1 of Eretmochelys imbricata. Lineage (NCBI taxonomy): Eukaryota > Metazoa > Chordata > Testudines > Cheloniidae > Eretmochelys > Eretmochelys imbricata. The sequence continues at coordinate 9,200,229 of NC_135597.1, forward strand.
AATGAATTTTTCATGTTAAAAAGTCTAAATTCAGTGTTTTCACAATTTGGAACCTTCCCCCCATGTTTTTTGTGTCGGGAGATTAATCAGATCTGAACCTGTTTTGGTTTAGATGAACCAGTATTTTTAGACGCACAAAACATTTAATTAAAAAAAAAAACACCTTAATCAATTGTACTGGATCCTATTGAAACTATGACCCTCAATGTCTTCCTCTATCTTTCTGACTGAAAACTACATAATGGGGGATAAAGAGGCACTTTTTCTTTACTGAATTGGGACAGGGGCGATTAACCAATCCCCCATCCCTCCCCCCCCACAACAATATCAATGTGATTATGAGTCAATGCAGCCTCCTTGGAATACACCCACAGCCTCTAAAAATACTGTATCGCTTGAAAGAATATCCTCAAAATATACCCAAGTTACATAACCTCTTTTTCAGTTGCATTTGCCAGAGCTCTCTGGAATCTCATTATGAGCACCTCAATTTCTCACTATTTCTCTTCCTAACACATGAAAATCCAAGTTCTTCAGATACTGTATCACATGTATAACCTTCATACATTTAGTTTGTGCCACCAGAACTCAGCCAAGTCAAATCTAAGTGACAATCATGTGAACCCAGTTCAGACAGTCTGAATCAGCTTATCAGCCCTTTGGGCAGGAGACTGTTAAAAAAATCTCTGCTGGTGTGGTGTAGCAAAAATGCACATTCATCCATTAGAAAGGAAGGTCTAAAGGCACCCATCTGCCTTTAGTTAACTATGAATCAGCACCAGAGATGGTCATTTTTTTTTCCAACTGAAGTTCTTCATTGACAAATAGATTTTTGTCAGAACAAAACATTTTCACCACAACAAATTGCTTTGGACAAAAATATTCAGGTGTTTGTAAAACACGCTATCCACACATAAAAACAACCAACCAACCCACCCCTGATTTATTTCCACTTTTAAAAGGAAACCTTTTTGTTAGCCAAAAAACAAGTTTCAGTTTGGGGGTTTCACTCTTTCAACACAACCTCAAAATGTTCACAGAAAATGTTTGACAAAATTGAAAAACCTGGTTTTCTTTAACAATTTTTTACAGGAAAAGAAACTAACAAAAATACTTGCAAACATCTGCCAAGCTGCTCTTCTGAGCTCCTGTTGCAATCTTGCCTTTGTGGGGGTCAGACATCACGGTGACAGTCATGATAAAAAGACCTGACTAGAACTGAAGTCAGTGTGAAACTAAACCATTGTTCCCGATTATATATATTTCTTCTTAAAGCATTACAATGCTATTAAGAATACTAAAGGGACTAAAAGAATGGATGTCCCTTGAAATAACCATCTCTGCTTCTTTCCTTCATTTCGATACTGCAGCCAACATTTTAAGTAGACACTTGCCTGATTTTAAAATGGCTCTCTTTGCTTAAATGTGGGCGCAGGAGCCTACCTTCAGGCTCCGATTTCATAAAAAAAATAAGAGAAAACTTGGCTAGGATTTAGAATGTGCCCATCACCTGATATTTAGGTATCATACTTATTTTTAGACTGATACTCATCTTGTTTATGAGGAGCTCTGGGCTCTGTTCCCTACTCCTTCCCACTCCTTTCCCCTGTAAAATTTCTGAGGAATGTTATCCACTCAGAAGTGTCAACCAGGAGAGTGTCGCTGGCTTGAGATTGACTTGATGAAGTCAGCAGAAACGTGAGAGGGATGGGTTGGAAAATTGCAACCCACACAAGTACAGATGCTTTTGATGCCTTTCTAAAACCTTCAGCCAATCAGGTAAACTCAAACTGTGCCTGGAAACAAGCAGCTGAGATATTCAAAAGCGGAAGGAATTATACTGAAACCTGCACAAGAAGCCACCCTCGTTAAATTAGCTCCGGTCTCAAAACTAATCCAAAGAATCAAATTCTTGAGTGATATTCTGATGTATGTATGTTTCCACCTCTGTCAAGCAGCTCTTTTTTAGCAATCACTTGGTAGGGTATAAAGACAGGTTTCACTGTAGCTGCAAAAAATTAAAACAGAGAGGATTTAAAGGAATGGATTCCCCCAAAGGATCATTTGGGCACGAGTTATGTACCAGGGTGTATTTTTATTTGGCTAAATCCTGAGGCTTCAGCTATCAAATAGATAATCTTAGGCATTTATTTACCCCCATGACATGAGACTCTCACAAGATTGGATGTACTCAATGACCCCTTTTCGGCAGGAAAGAGCCATTGTTCACACGGGGGACTGAAGCACAAACAGTTAGTTCACTTGAGCTGAGGGTGTATGCCTACCCCGCACTACCCTGGCACGCTCCACCAGTCCACATGGACCCTGCTGATTCACATGAACAAGCTGTTAATGTGCTTTGATCGAATCCAGTTTCCGAGCTCTCGAAGGAACTATTAATGCACATCAGCAAGGGCCATGTAGACAGTCATCATGCAGAGGACTAGATTCACATCCGAACTTGCCTGGAACTAAATGCTCATGTAGACAAGCCCCTAGCGACACTACCAAGGTCACACAGGAAGTCTGTGGCAGAGCAGGCAATTGAAACCTCATCTTCTGAGACCCAGGCTTCTAAGCAAACTTAGAAGATTGAGCTGCAGAGAAGCTTTCCAATTTACACCAGCTGAGGATCTGACCCCCTAATCACCAAAAGATGTTAAAACTCAATTTGGTTACAAACTATTCTGGAAGCCACCTGTTGTTTATCACAGCCATTTTTTTAAAAAGGGGGGGGGGTGGCATTCAATTTGAAAAAAGTATTAAGAAAAAAAAACATTTCTGCTCCTCCCTCTCTTAAATTCAATCTCACCCTTTAAATTCAAAATGATGCCGGGACATAATATGCCATTTACCCACTTTCCATTCCTCCCATGCACAGTAATTGTGTTGGAGGTTATCATTTATATTGAAGATCAGCCTTGAGTTAGTTAATTGGGCCTCAAGCTCTATAAAAATAATTCAAACCTGGCAATTGTTAATAAATTTCAAGCCCTACAATTCATCTCATCCTTGGAACAATTCAACAGGCTAAAAAGTCACTTGTCTTTATTCCTAATGTTATTAAAGGAGGAAATGTCTAAGCCTGGCAATATTAGGTTAGTGCATTAATGTATGGCCATTTATGTTTCCAAGGAGAAAAATGTAAGTGCTGGCATTTGGGAATGCCAGCCATGTCAATTTTTAAATCAAGACAAGATTTACTAAACATGTTTATAATGTTGTAACTCAGGCCATTTGACAAGCCACAGAGGGAGCAGTTTCACACTCCTTTTCTGGCTGATTTCTCCTCGAATAGGAACCATTTTTATTTTAGGTAATGGGGATGGTGGCATAATAATGACCACTGCAGCAACTCGCTGGCCAGAAGCTTGGTAAATACTTCACCACGGTGTGACATCCATGAAAGGGTTAATTTGTAAGAGCGGGTGAGAATCCACCCCTATGCAGGGGGACAGTACAAGGCCACTGAGGCACTTAAGCCCTCAAAACCAGGCTTAAGAGGTATAAAAAAGCCTTGCTTTGGACCTCTGCACAGGAGACAATTTCATCCAGAGGAGGCAAGATGACAGGGTACTGCCTTCATCCCTTGAGAAGCCAATGAGATTTTGATCATGACAATTTAATACTCCTTACTTGAGTTTGATTGGCTGTGTGTAATGGTCGTGTTTTTTCCTGCTAAGGAAGCATTTTACTGGTACTCTCACTGCAGCTCCAAGAACATTTTATTTGTTAAACCCTGGATTTGTGCTGGAAATGGCCCATCTTGATTATCATACACATTGTAAGGAGAGTGATCACTTTAGATAAGCTATTACCAACAGGAGAGTGGGTTTGTGTGTTGCGGGGAGGGAGGGGGGGAAGAAAACCTGGATTTGTGCTGGAAATGGCCCAACTTGATTATCATACACATTGTAAGAAGAGTGATCACTTTAGATAAGCTATTACCAGCAGGAGAGTGGGGTGGGGGGAGAGAAAACCTTTTGTAGTGGTAAACACCCATTTTTTCATGCTTTGTGTGTATAAAAAGATCGTCTATATTTTCCACACTATGCATCCAATGAAGTGAGCAGTAGCTCATGAAAGCTTATGCTCAGATAAATTGGTTAGTCTCTAAGGTGCCACAAGTACTCCTTTTCATTTTATTTCTCTGTTCTCATTCAGTTTCATCTAAGCTCAGACTAACTAAATGGTTTCCCTTTTTATGAAGGGCACATTTGTAAATAATTTATAAAGTGTTAATAACCGATTAATAGGAATGATGGTCCAGTGGTTACGCCACGAGCCTAGGATTTTGGAGACCCAGCCTGTATTCCTTCACCCTTCTCCAGACTTCCTGTGTGACCTTGGACAAGTCACCTCTGTGCCTCGGTTCCCCATCTGTAAAACGGCACTTCCCTCCTCAAGGTCGGCTAAGTCCATGAAAGCTCATGAAGCACTTTGAGATCTGCTGAAGAAAATGCTGTATAAAAGCCAGGTATTATTGTTATTCAATATGCGGTTAATCAGTTGCTACAGAGTCCAACAGATTGGTTGTAATGAGTCTGCAACCATCTACATCACCTGCATCTGACATGATTATTACCCCGCATAACATATACAACTCACGCTTGTCATATATATTAATCACTTATTAACCCAGTATCAACTATGCATTACATACATTTAATATGAAATGTGACCAATTTCATGCAATAGGTTAGCTCTGTAATTTGCATTACGATCTTCTACCTCCACACACAGTATGTACCAATGCTTAAGTCCATCAAAGCCTGTGAAGAGCGGGGGGGGGGGGAGGGGGTGTGTGAAATTTGCACGACCGACCTCTGCAGTAGCTCAATTCCTGAGTCGCAGGTTGAGTCCAAGGCCAGATCAGAGAGAGAGCAGGCTAGAAAGAAGAAATGGGGCTTGACTATCAAAGTATCTATGTTTAAAGGGTCAGCTTTTATAAGGACCCATTTTAAAGTGTTCAGTACTACAGCTGGTCAAAAAAATGCCAATTGTTTTTCCTGGGAGATTCAGAAAAAATATCTATTTTTCCTTCAAAATTTCCTTATGTTTTTGGTAAAATAAATGAATGTACAAAAGATTTTTCATTAAAAAAATTGGAAAATTTGAAATGAAACAAAAATTTTCCGTGAAAATTTTCATTTAGGAAAAACAAAAATAATTGTGGGAGTGGGGAAGGCAGAAAAAGCTTCGATGGAAAATTTTCATCCTGCTGTATTCATCACCCACAAGCAGTGACATATGTGCAAAAGAGCGCAGCCCCCCCCCCCCGCCCCCGCCCAGTATGTACGCAACATCCTCTGCAATTCTGAATATCTCGCCTCTGATGTTGATGCTTCAATGGGAGCTGAACTCTTTTGAAAATCTGCCTCCAGATTTCCTAACGCTTCGGCAGCATTTACAGTGCAATATTGTGGGCATGCATTTTTTTGCCTCCAATATTTAGTGTTTACTAAAGGTGCCAGATTGATCAATCTGGAAAATGGCCCTGTCTGTTTATCCAGATCCTAGGTACGGCATAGCCAGAAACAATGCAAGCTTCTCCCATGCTGTCCTGCCCATGTGCTTTATTCCTGGTGTGGAGTGGGGAGAAGTGGGAAGACAATTTAGTGTCCACAGCACATCTCAAACTTTTGGCACCTCGGCTAAGCTGGTCACTGAGGTGGCTTAGTTGTGCCAGTCACGACGGTGGTTTTGTGATGTGTGCGCATCTGTTTCCTAGGATCTGGACTGGGACCACCAAATAATTGTTACACAGAGCATTGAAGAGCCACTAGCCAGCCTTGGCTGTGTTCACAGCAGTCTGGATTCAAACCAATGACCTGGGGGTGACAGGCTGTGTCGATGCATTTCCTTGTTATCTAGGCAGATACATATTTAATCAAAATAACTAGGATCCAGGGACCATTCCAACTGGACAGTTATCCAATTCAGTGACATACAACTGCAATTCATTTAGAGAGAGTGTTACAATCACAAGTCACCTCACGACCTTGGCCTCTTTGCAGCACTCCTGCACGAAGCCTTGCAATGCTGGATGGCTCATCGTAGCCCTGGATGGCAGGCTGACTTCACAGATGGGCCTCCTCACTCCTTTTGAGCTGAGCAACTGAGTTCCGTTGTGCTCTGAGCACGCAAGTATGGACAACAACAGTGGAGCTGAGGCAGGATCACTGGATCCTCCAGAGAGCCTCCGGGAGAAGCACAGACGGCCATTAACCCCGTTCGGAGTTGCAGCACCCCTCAAGGTTGGAGTGTAGGTTGGATTTTGTCCCCCTTCCTCCCGTATGGGGCACCCCTCCAGGGTGTGGTGTTCTGTCCCCTCTAGTGGCACCGAGACCACTTAGAGAGTGAGAGAAAGAGGTTAATGAGTCTGCTCTACGGCTTCAGCGAAGAGCCAGTTGGTTTTTAGCTCATGCGATAGAGGCTCATGCACTAATCTCCAGAGGTCCCAGGTTCAATCGCGCCTGCTGACGACTAGGGTCTGTCGGTATAACACCTGCATAAAGCCTGCTTATGTAGGCATTCTGCAGCTCTCCACAATCTTGCCCCGTGTGCACATCTATTGCATTATGATGTAGGAGGCCACATTCTAACCAGAGCCGGCCACAGATCAAATGGTGCCCCAGGCGAGGAGCATCTTCAGCGCCCCCCACCCCGCATTTGTTAAACTGTTGAATACCTTACCGCACTCCGAACCTGGCACCCCCGGCGGTTGCATGGGTCCTCTGCTCATAAATCTGGCCCTGATTCTACCCTCAGTTATACTGGTGTTAGTTTGGAGCAGAAGCCAATGGAATCGCTCTGGTTTTACGTTGGAGTGACAGGGAGAATTTGACCTTGAATCTTTCATTACACTAAACAGTGAGAAATACTATTGGACACCAATTTATTTTACAAATATGGGTTAAACTCTCTTGATGCATACACAGATCATAAACACACACACACACAACCAGATTATAAACAAAGTTCTACCCGGATGTATGCCCCCATTGAAATTAGCAAAGTTGCAGTAATCTCTGCAAATCCTCCCTCAATGCACCTGGAACTTACTGGCACAAATCATAATTGGGGGCGCAATTCAGAGGTCAGTTTTCTGTCTACATTAAGTAGCTGATTGCACCTGCAAAGGACACCTGGCTAAGAACAGGCTGGAAATCAGTCCCCGTCTGTCTAAATTAATGTGAGCATTTCCCAGCAAACTGAGCAATTGGCAGAGCAAAACACACACACGCACACACACACATACACACAAACAAAAGAGTTCACATATTTCTGTTTCAACATAAACAACTCTTCTTGTGCTTGAATGACAGAAAAGGCCCGATCCAGTCAAAATTTGCTTCCAGAGCTGCTGACCCAAAAAAGCTCCATAGACCTTCTAGGTTTTACTGCAGTACAGACCTGTCACTATCCTATACATGCCACATGATCCCTTTGGTGATAGGGTATGCTGATGAGGACAGAGATAGCTGTAAATAGCTTAAAAAATAGCAGCAGCTTTATTCATTTTTTGGAACTTCAACATGAAGTCACATTCATTATGTGGTACCTAACACTAGTCAAAGACTCTCATATGCCCATGTCTCCGACTCAGCAGTCCATATCTATTCAGCAAAGCACTTAAGCATGTGCTTAAAGTTAAACAGATGCTTAAATACTTTACTGAACAGGCATAGTGCATAATGCTTTACTGAACTGGGGTCAAAGTTTGGATGACTGGTGTAACATTAATTCGGTACGTCAAGACCTTTGTGCAATTAATTGAACTCTCAGCCTCAATGCTGCATCGGCAAAGATTTTTGCATAGTATGAAATCACTGGTACCAAATCAAAGATCAAAACCTATTTATTGCATCACTAATTTTTCAAATTATGTGACAAAGATCAAGAGAAATAACCAGCTTATTAAACTGAAAAAAGAGATGGATATTTAATGAAACACATTTCTATATTAAAACTGCTACACTTTTAAAATGTAGGATGAAATTCACTCCCATGCAGAAGGTCAATGAAAAGGTTATTCACAACTTGAGGTCTATTTTGAGAACTTCTGTGGTCTATAGGCCTGGGACCCTCTATATAGGAGTGAATTTCACTCTAAGTTTTGGAAAGTGATTTTATTATTTTACTGTTATTCTTTATTATTTGGACTGTGGTTGTGTGCCTAGGAGCTGTTGTCCCAGACCAGAACCCCAACCTTCTATGTCTGTACATTATTCATTAGGTGCATTATGGTAGCACCTAGCAGCCTCACTCATAGACTAGGACCCCATTGTGCAAACACTGAACAAAAAAGATGGGCCAGACCCCAAGAGCTAGATTTTGACAAATGTAACGTGAGTAATATGAGATTATAAATATTCAAAAAGTAATCTCCATAAGAGAGATGGGTTCGAACATTTTGTAGAGACAAACCAAAGCCAAGAACATTTTTGCAATGTTTGAGAAGTTTTGAGAAGTTTTAAATTAATTACTTCATGTGAGGATATATTTATTATTATAATTTATTATTTATATTGTGGTTGTGCCTAAGGGTCAGAGTCACAGACCAGGACCCCATTGTGCTAAGATCTATACAAATACTGAACACAAAGACAATCCCAACCCCAAAGAGCTGACAGTCTCGATTTACCATCTGTACAATGTGATTTCCACTGGTGATGGAACAGATTCACAAATGTCACTAACGGCTTGTCTAGGACACTGATTTGCACAGATTTAGTAAAATTAGTTTATTTCAGTAAGTAAAAACCTTAATCTAGACACTCCTATTTCAGTTTAAGAGTGGCATTGTCCGTGTCTACACTATTGGGACTAAAGATATACCAGCGTAACCCCATGTTGTAGATGCAGCCATAGTGTATGGGGGTTTTTCTGTCACAGTAGGAACACCACCTCCCCAAGTGATGGCAGCTAGCTCAAGGGAAGCATTCTTCCTAGCCACATGTACTTCAGAAGTTAGGCTGGCATAACTACAGCACTCAGGGATGTGATTTGTCACCCCCCTGCCACGAATGTCACAGTTACATTGATGTAAGTTTTATGTGAAGACCAGGCCTTATTTTGTTTTAGCTTAAACCTGCCCCTAAGGCCTTGTCTACGACACAGACTTGAAAAACAATTTTGTTAAACTGGTGCAAGTTCCCTGTGTTGGACATGGTTTAAGAGTGACTTATTTGGTTTAGCGTAAATCTGCTCTTAATCCATTTAAACTAAACCAAAATGAGTCTGCATTAAGGTTCAGTAAGAATATTCACACAGCCTTTTGCACCTGTTTGACTAAAACAAGGTTTAAAATCTCACCCTGAGTTACCCGAATTACCTTTCTTATGCAGACAAACCCCAACTCTTGCAATCTGATTCTATTTCCATAGCGGTTTTACAACCAGGGTAACTATTGACCACATTGGAATCACTTCTGGTTTACATGATACAAGCTAGAATCAAGGTTGTAGAGTTTCTATCTGGTGGAACTGACTACCAGTACTTTGTCTTTGCCTTGCCCCATAAATTAGGGTTGGCAGCTCTTGTTCTTCGCATTCCTGTCAAGTTTGTCTTTCAAGCCAACATCAACTGTCTTCAAATCTTCCTTCAAACCATGTTTTTCTAGGTCTTCCTCGTGGTCTTTCTCCCATAACTACTAGTTCTTGTACCCTCTGGCCACCATATCCCACATTTTGTTGTCTAACATGACCCAACTCTCTCAGTTGATACTCCCTCAGCTTTTCGATGACAGGGCATCTGCCCCACATTGGCATGGAAAGGATTAATGGAGCCCGAGGGAGGCTGCCTGGGAAGCAGCCAGGAGGAAAGGTGCTGTGAGGAGCAGCCAATCCCGTCCCAACAGGCCCATATAAGAAGAGCTGCAGGTACCGGGGAGAGAGCACTCTGTACCTAGCGGGCTGCATGAAGGTAGCACCTTGGACAGGGCAGTTGCTAGCAGGGACCGGGGAGCAAGGGGAGCTCCTGGCTGGCTGCTGGGACATGCTGTCTGGAAGCCCTGAGAAGAGGGTGAAGGTGCTGGGGCCACAGGGAAGTGGCCCAGAGAATTGAAGCAGCATGGGCGGACAAGTGAAGGAGAAGCAGCAGGAGACTCCTATCTCCAGGGAGTCAGAGTACTGAGCGGGCCCAGGTCCCTGCAGTGGGGAGTGGGGAAGTAGCTGGTTATCCACCATGGCCCCCCCAATGTTTTTCAAAGTCACTGCCCTTCCAGGATAGAGTCGTCCTCTAAGTATGTATACATTTATCTATATTAAAGCAGATCTTGTTTGCTTGTGCCCAGCTCACCAAGGGATCCAATTGCTAACAATGACCTGTCCTTTAAATTACTTACTATTCCCCCAATCTTAGTACTATCGGCAGACTTTATCCGTGATGATTTTACGGAAACAGGCCCGGAGATAGCTCAGGACGAAGAGTGTGAGAGCAGAGGACAAAGCATTCCCGAGTGAGGGGAGCCAGCTATCGAACCATCTTTCAGAGGAGATCAGGCCAATCCAGAGTCTGACCATCCTCTTTCAGAAAGCCTTCTCACCACAAGTGAAATTCACAGTACCAACACCCGCTCCCCAAACCCTTAACAGCTAACCCAGAAGACACTCCAAAGCCCTACCCAAGCAGAGTTTTGACCCCGGAAAGGAAAAGGGCCAGACACATCACTATTGCTAGTGGTACATGCTCAGTCGTTACAGTGATGGGTAGCAGTATAAAACAGATTGGCAAGAAAAAGAGCAGTGGGGGAAAAAAAGTTTTGAACAGGGCAGAGGAGGAGGGGGGAGGGAGGGTTGGGGGGGAGGCTTTGAATTGAGCCCAGAGGCTGGAATTGCTAGATGAGCAGAAGGGAAAATTGGGATAACGATTCACAGGCACATTGCAAGGTTTAATTAATTAACACTTGCCAAGTGCTTCAAGATCCTTGGATGGAATATGGTATACAAGTGAAATTCACACCTGTGCACCCACCAAATAGAACCTAAGTGCTTCATAGTCCTGGTTTTGTGCCTCTGCATGGGGGTGAATTTCACCCAAAGAACAAAGTACGCGGATATATATATATTGTGTATATATATATATATTATATACACACACGTAGTCTGTGAAGTGCATTGTGGGCTTTCTGGTTGCCAGGATCTTCATTTTTCCATCTTTACTGTCTTTAAAATTCTCTAATACTGCCAATGTGGGTATTCCACAGCTGACTTCCCCTTGCTTGGACTTTTTTTTTTAATTTTAATCACTGGATTTTATCATCTCAGCTATTACATCTTTGTACATTTATGAGTAAGTATAGCCTGCACCAAATGGCATGGGAGAAATCCTAGCATAGAACAGCCTAATAGTTTATTAGGGACAAGAAGCATATGAATGTATAATAGGCTGTAAGTAAAAAATAAAAGCTTTTCAAAGAGGCAATTGAATTCAGTGCCAGTAAGTAATGAGATTATTTTTTTTTTACAAACCTAAAAATAGCTCCCTAATCTCAATTAATAGCAATATTGTCATAAGAAAACAAAGAAAATAATGACGGTTAAATTTTTAAATTCATTTTAGCTTTCATCATTACAGAAATCAAAAGCAATATTCTTGTGATTGCATTTATCAGATGTGCCATGAAACACTCGCTAGTGTCTCGCAGGCCAAATCCAGTGCACGCGTGAGAACATGTGCACACACAGCAGCACGCACCCGAGAATGAACACAAAGCTTCAGGCTTTAGTCTGAATGGATGGTTTCTGTGTGGCTAAGCTATTTTAATTACATCTTTTGTAATGAGTTTATTTCAGTACAGATCAGGGCCATATAGTTCAAAGATCTTATACAGATTTGCGCTAAATTCACAGCCACAATCTCACTTTTGATCCAACTCCTTCCCCCACTCAATCAGCACAAAGGGGCCAGATTTTGGCTTCAAATGGCCAGAAAACTCCCCTGGTGGCAGGGGGAGATGTTGGAAGGACTGTTTCCGATACCAGCTACCATGCTTTCCATATTCACTGAAGAAGAGAAGTGGCAAAGGTGGAGACAGGACATGGCAGAGCTACGCTGCAGTGATGCGACCCGAGGCCAGTGGGGCAAGTAAGAGCAAACTCGAGGCTGCTCTAACTCATGCCAGGGCCAGCATAGAGTGGCCTCCAGAATCAGGAAGCTTTAGCAGGTGAAATTCACCCTTCTGCAGAGGGCCAGATCAGGCCTATGTATCACAAGTCTCATTTAACTCCTATTTCACTCTATATGCATACATGCATACTAATGCATTGGCTTTATGTGCTGGCCTATGCAACATCACTCTCTAGTGGCTGGTTCCCACGGAAATTAAGGGACTAATACCAAATAAGTAAGATCAAATAAGTAAGATCTCCTTTCATTCAAGTGCTTAATGACTGGTTTGAGAAATGAGGGCTCAGGGTTCCCATTCTACTCCTCCAGATGTGTGTTATTGATTCAGTAATGGTGTTTGTTCCCCACACAGAGTACGCAGAGAGTAGATGTAAATCATGAGACTGGAATATTGGGTGAAAGTTAAGCATATGCTTGAATGTTCTTTGCTGGATCAGAGTCTCACTCCATAATCTCTGTCATTTTTAATAAGTAACACGTTTAGATTTAAAAAGCAGTGCAGTGGACTATAATTGATCATAAGTGTATCACATCCAGAATTTGCCTCTATTGAAACAAGTGGAACCAACACGCAGAATGGATTGTAGCTTGAGGTGAACAATCAACTGCTCGTCTACTTTCAAAATTAGGATTTCTACCCAATCTCAAGACAAGAAAGAGGCCTTAGAAATGCTCTTGAGTTTTTAAGCAAAGTTTTGCTATAGAATCCTGAACCAGGTGGCACCTGGAATGGCTTCCTAAGCTATCCAGCTTCACCCTTGATTCAAAAGGAAAACTTTGAAACTTCAAGGGAGGCTGCATTATAGTCTGGGAACTGGTGGCAAGATTTACAAATGATAAAAACAAAACCCTCAATGTGAACTGAACATAAAAACCCAACCTCAGACCTTAAAAATGACAGTGAGGGACTGACCTGAACCAGGAATAATAATAATACCACCAACCTCTTATCTCATATTTTTCATCAATAGATCTTGCGGCACTTTACAAAGGAGGGCAGTATCATCATCCCCGTTTGACAGATGGGGAAGCTGGAGCAGAGAGGTGAAGCGACCTGCCCAAGCTCACTCAGCAGCAGAGCTGGGAACAGGTCCTAAAATGCCCGCGTTCCGGTCCACTGCTCTACAGCCATCTTAGAGGAATTGACCAACTAATGCTCCAATGCAGCGTCACGACAGGGCATGCCATCCTTGATGCCCTCTAACCTTGCTCTATTGGGTCTTGATTAGCACTTGTGCTGGCTAACACTGATGCTCATGTTTCTTCCTTTACTTCTACATCACCCCTTCCTACCTATACCTTGGACCGAACCTGCAGAGTTCTGCGCTGCACCATGAGGTTCAGAGCTCCTTCGATTCAGACATCCATCAGCAGGTTTCAGACCCTCTTTCACAGCTTGACATGTGTATGAACTGCTCGCTTAGCATCTGCTGCTGACTACTGGACTGCTCCTTCCATGCAGGGCTAAACACGCTTCCAGCTGACCCTGCTACAGCATTCGTCAAGTTCAAATCCTATTCCATGGTTAATTGGTGGTGAATCCACCACTAGCCTGTGCCCTCGAATGAGCTGTGCCCATTCACACCAGCAGTGAATTTGTTTAACATTGACCTCACTCAGTTTCATGGGCATATGAGCAACTCATCATATTTCCCTGAGCATCAGCATTGCTGTGGAAATGGGGTTCTTCTATTAACTAGAATTGAAGTGGAATAAATAGCTATCCATCCTAGAAAACCAGCATCTACCGCATACATACATTCATACTGTTCCATTCTGGCAACCTCCTAGACTTTTTTTATGCATCCCACCCTTGCCTGTCATTTCTTCCCCTTCACTCCCGTATCTGTTTTGTTGTTGTCATTGTTTCTCTTGAAAAGGTTGTGATGCAGTTAAACAGGAACCCCACACCCTAGCATGGACCCACATATGCCAGTATAAATGTATTTATACCAGTATAGCTTATTGCACTTTCGAAAGTGGCATAATGGTATAGTGCACCTTTATAATGATATAGCTATGTCCACATTAGGGGTTGTACTAATATAATTATATTTTTAAAAAAATCACACCCCTAACCTACATATTTATACTGGACAAACTTTATTCTGGTGCAGACCAGGCCTTAGTGGCATAGAAGGAAGGGGAAGGAACTGTCTGCTACTCTGTGTTTGCACAGTCCCTAGAATAACAGGGCCTGTTCTTCATTCCTCTTTAATAATAACGTTGCCACCTTTTAACTCATGGCAGGTACTTCGCTTCTATGGGGGTGAGGGACATACAGACTGGATTAAACGCTAGGAAACTTCTGGAGGAATGGGGAGAAACCAGAATTTACCATGTCATGCCGGACACAGAACTTATGTTAAGTAACAGCTCTGCTGGAATGATTTAGAATAGTGTTCCTCTTGAGTCAGTTTGGACTCTCACCAAAGCTGAGAGAGACACATGATATATATCTAAAAGGTTGCAAATAAAACCGGTAGGCATCAGAATTGCATGGGGGAGTTGAAAGGACTATTTAACACAGACTTTGGGTTTTAATTTATTTATTTTTGGTTTGCTAGTAAGCTATGAATAAATTAGCAATTGGAGTGAAATGGCTGGAGTCATTTCATTACTATCTTGTCAGCCTGCGTGGAGGAGGATCTTCTGACATTGAGGCTTTAATGTACTTTCTATAGTTGATGGGCATCTATAGATCTGGCACAAATCTAAACTCCACAGACCCAACTTATTTAAATCCTCATCAATTCTTGGCCACCTGCCTTTGACCTACTGCATGACTAACGGTGAGTAAGTTTGCTGCAGAACCTTTTGGGGGTTCCTGAACGTATGTGCGTGTCTGAGTATGTATATGTAGATTAGGCTGGGATTTTGATTCAGGCTATTGTTATTTATGATATATATTAAAGCAGTTTATACAGACTATGCAAGATTGAGGCCCCATTCGTTAGTCTGATAGCAAGGGACAAGAGCTTACAATCTAAACAGACATAGGTGGGGAGAAAGGGAGTATTATTATCCCCGTTTTTCCAATGGGTAAATTGAGGCAACAGAAGATTAAATGATTGCCTTAGGTCACACAGAAAATCTGGTGTATAACCTGGACTTGATCCTAGATCTCCTGAGGCCCAGTTCAGTGGCTTAACTACAACCAGTCTTCCTCCCTTACACCAACATGCTAAAACGTGGGAAATATTTGAAATCCAAAGTCAGATCAGGACCCAAAGTGCCCCTCTCTTTATACTGGACTGAACCAAAACTCTGCTCGCCCAAATTCTGGGTCAGACTCAATGTTGCAGCTTAAAAGTCAGAGCTACAAAGGTATTTAGCAACCAAAAGATGCAGAGAAGTACCTAGTGGGATTTTCAAAAGTACTTAAGTGAGTTAGGCACCTACGTCCCACTGACTTCCAGTGGGAGGTAGGCCTCTATCCTGAGCTCTTCTGAAAATCTGACCAAGTATTTAGGTACCTAAAATAGGAACTGAGCTCTTTTGAAAAATCTGTCCCCAACTGTGTATCAGGAGCCCTTCTGAAAAATTCTAGCCTAGACCGAGCAACATCCCAAATGATGGTGATGTCACTTAGAGGTGTCTGTTTACTATTTCCAACACACTTCTGAACAGCATACTAACCCACAGAGACCTTCCTACCAACACTACAAAAAGAAGGATTCTGGGTGGACTCCTCCTGAAGGTCGAACCAACAGACTGGACTTCTACATAGAGTGCTTCTGCCGACGTGCAAGGGCTGAAATTGTGGAAAAGAGGCATCACTTGCTCCATAACCTCAGCCGTGCAGAACACAATGCCATCCACAGCCTCAGAAACAACTCTGACATCATAATCAAAAAGGCTGACAAAGGAGATGCTGTCGTCATCATGAATAGGTTGGAATATGAACAAGAGGCTGCTAGGCAGCTCTCCAACACCACATTCTACAGGCCATTACCCTCTGATCCCACTGAGGGTTACCAAAAGAAACGACACCATCTCCTCAAGAAACTCCCTGAAAAAAGCACAAGAGCAAATCTGCACAGACACCTCCCCGCCCCCAGAACCCACAACAGGGGTATTCTATCTGCTACCCAAGATCCATAAACCTGGAAATCCTGGACGCCCCGTCATCTCAGGCACTGGCACCCTGACAGCAGGATTGTCTGGCTATGTAGACTCCCTCCTCAGGCCCTACGCTACCAGCACTCCCAGCTTCCTTCAAGACACCACTGACTTCCTGAGGAAACTACAATCCATCGGTGATCTTCCTGATAACACCATCCTGGCCACTATGGATGTAGAAGCCCTCTACACCAACATTCCACACAAAGATGGACTACAAGCCGTCAGGAACACTATCCCCGATAATGTCACGGCTAACCTGGTGGCTGAACTTTGTGACTTTGTCCTTACCCAGAACCATTTCATGTTTGAGGACAATGTATACCTTCAAATCAGCGGCACTGCTATGGGTACCCGCATGGCCCCTCAGTATGCCAACA
This sequence comes from Eretmochelys imbricata, assembly GCF_965152235.1. NCBI lineage: Eukaryota > Metazoa > Chordata > Testudines > Cheloniidae > Eretmochelys > Eretmochelys imbricata. The sequence continues at coordinate 9,216,863 of NC_135597.1, forward strand.
TTTTTATGGCTGACTTAGAACAACGCTTCCTCAGCTCTGGTCCCCTAACGCCCCTATTCTACTTGCGCTACATTGATGACATCATCATCATCTGGACCCATGGAAAAGAAGCCCTTGAGGAATTCCACCATGATTTCAACAATTTCCATCCCACCATCAACCTCAGTCTGGACCAGTCCACACAAGAGATCCACTTCCTGGACACTACAGTGCTAATAAGCGATGTTCACATAAACACCACCCTATACCGGAAACCGACTGACCGCTATTCCTACCTACATGCCTCCAGCTTTCATCCAGACCACATCACACGATCCATCGTCTACAGCCAAGCTCTACGATACAACCGCATTTGCTCCAACCCCTCAGGCAGAGACAAACACCAACAAGATCTCTATCAAGTGTTCTTACAACTACAATACCCACCTGCTGAAGTGAAGAAACAGACTGACAGAGCCAGAAGAGTACCCAGAAGTTACCTATTACAGGACAGGCCAAACAAAGAAAACAACAGAATGCCACTAGCCATCACCTTCAGCCCCCAACTAAAACTTCTCCAACGCATCATCCAAGATCTACAACCTATCCTGAAGGACAACTCATCACTCGCACAGATCTTGGGAGACAGGCCAGTCCTTGCTTACAGACAGCCCCCCAACCTGAAGCAAATACTCACCAGCAACCACACACCACACAACAAAAACACTAACCCAGGAACCTATCCTTGCAACAAAGCCCATTACCAACTGTGTCCACATATCTATTCAGGGGACACCATCGTAGGGCCTAATCACATCAGCCACACTATCAGAGGCTCGTTCACCTGCACATCTACCAATGGGATATATGCCATCATGTGCCAGCAATGCCCCTCTGCCATGTACATTGGTCAAACTGGACAGTCTCTATGTAAAAGAATAAATGGACACAAATCAGAAGTCAAGAATTATAACATTCAAAAACCAGTTGGAGAACACTTCAATCTCTCTGGTCACTCAATTACAGACCTAAAAGTCACAATATTACAACAAAAAAACTTCAGAAACAGACTCCAATGAGAGACTGCTGAATTGGAATTAATTTGCAAACTGGGTACAATTAACTTAGGCTTGAATACAGACTGGGAGTGGATGGGTCATTACACAAAGTAAAACTATTTCCCCATGTTTATTTCCCCCTCTCCCTACTGTTACTCAGACGTTCTTATCAACTGCTGGAAATGACCCATCTTGATCACCACTACAAAAGGTTTTTTTTCTCTCCTGCTGGTAACAGCTCACCTTACCTGATCACTGTCGTTATAGTGTGCATGGTAACACCCATTGTTTCATGTTCTCTGTGTATATAAAATTGTCCTACTGTATTTTCCACTGCATGCATCTGATGAAGTGGGCTGTAGCCCACGAAAGCTTATGCTCAGATAAATTTGTTAGTCTCTAAGGTGCCATAGGTACTCCTGTTCTTTTTGCGGACACAGACTAACAAGGCCTCTACTCTGAAACCTGTTTAATACTGGTGTTTCTCTAAAGCTCTTTGAAGATTTTGAGAAGCAATACACCCTTAACATCTAAACCTCATCAGTCATAGTTTTCTGTAGTAAAATGAAGAAACTGAAGCACAGAGATTAAGTTTGCCTACATACCACAAACCAGTGGCAGGGCCTGGAATGAAATACAGAACCTCCCACTCCCAGGCCAACCACAACGCTATGCTTCGAAAATATAAAATGCTAAATATTGGACCCGAAGAAGGGCTCTGTGTAACTTGGCTCTCTCCCCAACAGAAGTCAGTCCAATCAAAGTTATCATCTCACCCACGTAATCCATAACATCAAAGGCCCACCACAGACAAGACTGGTCCAAAGTTTGCCTGGAGACCAGGAGTGGGAGAGGTAGCATGGGCAGCACCTTGCATGTGCACAGCATGGGGGACACATGAATCCCCGAGGACCCCTGGCCAATCAGTTCAGAGACCCAGCCAGGACCACCCGTTTTAGTCGGACACGAGTTAGGAGAGACTCCTTTCCCGACCCCAGCTGCCCCTGAGCCTGCCCCTCAGCCTGAGTCTCTCGCCAGCCACGTCCCACCTCCCCGCCCCTCATCTCAACTGCCGGCCGCCCACTCTCCCTCAGGGAGCTGCTGGCGACAGGGCCGGGCCTGGGCACCGTGGCCAGCTCCCGGCCAGTGTCTGTTTAACTGATTAGAAATGACGAATTAATACGGGAGACGGTGGGCAACGTGCATTAGGTTCAGGGTTCAGTTTAGTTTAACACCTACCTAAAAGTCCAAGAGCCTGATCCAAAGCCTATTGAAAGGTTCCCATTGACTTCAGTGGGAGATTGATCATTGCCTAGATCCTTACTTTATCAGAATCTCAAGTCTCATGGTAACAGGTTATCTCACAAGATTTATTGTATCTCAGGCATCTAACCTGTCCAGAAGTGCTACACACACACACAAATCCCAACCATTCCTGAAATAAACTTATTCTTTGAACTTCAAAGACATTTTCTTTCCCCTTGTTATTTCTCATGTACCCCAGACTTTCCCGGATCCACCTTGACTGGAAGCCAAAACACTACATCAAAGGCTGCTCTTGTGATGTTGCCAACCCAGTTTTGCAGACCCAGAAATAGACAGATCAGGGAGATAAATGCCTCCGGCAAGGGGTGCTGAGCAACCACAACCTCTGCTGATGTCAGTGTCCGTTTTCTCTCTCATTGAGGTCAATGGGAGTGGAGACTCGAAGATCAATGGCCCATTATGCTAGGTACTGTACAAACATGGAACAAGAAGACAGTCCCTGCTTCAAAAAGCTTGCAATCAAAGTACAAAACAGGAGAACAGGAGAAGACAGACGGGGGGCGGGGGGAATGCAAGGAAACAATGAAACAATATTGGTCTTGAAAGGCGGGGTTCTCATTTTTAAATCTGAAAATGTACCAAGTTATATATCATGGGCTGGGTGTGTGTTCTTTAATAAAACAGATGCTATCAGCACTAGAAAGGCAAGAATTGCTCCTTGAAAAGAATTAACATTAACTCATTCTCCCTCACTTTAGGTGTTGGTCTGGGATATGTCTCTGACCATGCCCTGAAGAATAATTTTAAGGAAATACTTCCCCTCCAACAAACATACACAAAAAATGCACAATTAACCTGTGGAACTCATTGCCTCAAGATATCGTAGGGCCCAAGAGCTTAGCAGAAGGGTTAAAAAATAACTAGACATTTATGTGGACAATATCCATAATTAGTCAGGAATAAAAAATAACCAAGAGTTTTGGAAGGGATTGAAATCCTTCTGCTTTAGGATATAAGCAAGCCTCTAATTAATGGGAGTTAGGTAGAAAGCTTCCTAGTAGGGAGATTATCCCTTATCTGTCCATTGCAGGGTTTCTTCCTCTAAGACAGCTGCTAGTATCCGCTGTTGGAGAAAGGATACTAAACTAGCTCGACCACTGGTCTGATCCAATATGATAATTCCTATTGGATAGCTTTTTTTGGATCACTAGAGTTAGTGAATTCCCGTCAAGAACCTTCCACTGAAAATGCTTCTACCCAGCTGGTTAAATCTAGGTTCAGTTAACTTGTAGGCCTTAACTGCCATGGCACTTCATGTTGGAGAGAGTCTCACTCGCCAATAGCCAGGACCCAAGAGTTGGGGCTAATCCCGTAAATTCCTCTCCAACACTTTGCTTGAATCCCTAAATCATCACAACCTTTAAAGTGAGAAACCCGGTGGCAATGGCTGTCAGATACAAAATAAATAAGAATGCAATGACAGGGGAAGGTTGCACTGCTCCTTCCCATTGCTTGACCTATTCTGCTGATCAAGAAAGAGAGGTTAGGGGCTGCATGCCACCAGATCCTCAGCACTCCCCCGAGGTGCTGTGCACTCTCAACTCTGATTGCCCTTAATGACAATTAAGGGCACTCAGCACCTCAATAACTGAGCACTTCCCTCTCAGAGCAGTCACTGACGAGGCCTCTTATGTCAGCACAAGTTGTACGTACTTAAACAAGCTAACACATTACATGGGAAAGATTCTCTATATAAAAGTTTTTAAATTCATAGATTCTAATTCTCATTTACACCATATCCCATTTACACAGCTACATCAGTTCAAAGGGGCCTTACATTACACTCACTTTAAAACCCATTTATGTTCTCAGAGCAGAAATGAAAGTTAAACCCATATAATGGTGTACTTCTTGATTTGCATCACCACTAACCTTTAGCTATCTGTGCGAATGGAATTGTCAATGCCGGGCAATGCAGACCAAATTATCATCTCTGAGTTACACTGGGGTAAATCCAAAGGGACTCCACTGCAGTGACTGCAGACTTTGCCAGTGTAAAGGAGAGTCATAAATTTGGCCCTGAATTTTTAAAGAGCTGTGAAACAAGAAAACCACCTGTTTAGGAACAACTCCTTCCACTTAACCATGATTTTTTCCCTCCATTTCACAGTCTCATTACTAATGACACTGGCATGGAAACAAGCTCTTTAGAGTATATCCGGTCCTGCTGCTCATTCCCCTCCTGGAGTCATAATTCTCTGGCTGTGACATCATAATTATTGCCATAGCAGCAGCCAGTTATGTTACAGACGGGGGATTAGACTTTCCTCAAGACTTGTATTTCCTCATTTCCCTGGCATGGAAGTTTCAGAATGAAGCGTTCTTAAATATCTATAACTGTATGAAACATATAATGCTTTGTATATTACATATATTCATCTGGGGTACACAGCAAAACCCCAACTGTTGATTTGATGCTGTCGCCTCTCATAAGCTTAGCAGGGTTGGGATACGTCAGTTATTTGAATGGGAGATCTCTCAAACATAGATGGTTGCTGGCACTCTTCTGAGGGCTAGACTGTTAGCCCTTTACTCACATTTATGAGGAAGATACATCTCCGAGGATCCTCACTGAAGCCAATGGGACTACTCAAGTGAATAACTCCACCCCATTATAAGAGGCTGCTCATAGTCAGTAATGACCCAATTTCCCAGCATTATAAGGCACTGTGTTGGTGGAACTCCACTGCTAGCAACAGAGTTACACCAGAGGTACATTGCCTCTTGGATGGGATATAGTAACCCACTGGTGAGTGTGTGTTACAGGTCCCAATCTGTGCAGATCCACAGAGGATACGAGTTGCTGTAGCCCCAAGCTACGGAGACTTGGGTTGGCAGCTCACGCTTTTAGACCAAGAGGCCCCAATTCAATCCCTGCTGTGTCGGCCAAGAGGGCAGCCAGCCCAGGGCAAACAAAAGACCTTATTACATGTGATCATTAACAACCCTGATGGCACTTTATGAGACTGTAGTTACTGTAAATATCCAAATGAGGTAATTTTGCCTAGCTTACTGTTTATTGTTTGCATTAAAACAGCAAGTGGCGGGCCAGCCCATTGTGCTTGGCACCGTATATACATATAGTAAGGGACGGTCCCTGCTCCAAATACCTTACCATTTAGATAGAGAAAAGGTAGGAGGGGAAAGAAAGACAAATGGGTGAAGTGACTTGCCCAAGGTCACAGAGTAGGTCAATGGTGGAACCAGGAATAGAAATCCTTTCCCCTAACTCTCAGTCAAGTGCTCTATGTACATTCCTTCTGCAGTTTTAATTGTTTCTTATTCTATGCTTCATGCCAGAAATTGTTTCATGGCTTTGCTGTGCAGCTGCTGGGTTTCACTCCAGGGGGAGCTGCGTTTCAGTGACAGATGGAAGGATCAGTGCCTGTATTTTACTTTGTTTCCCTTTTTTACATCAGCTCCTGTTTCGTTTTACAACCCTTTGGAATGAAAGAAAACTGTTATAAATTTAATATCATACGCATAGCTTCCTAAATACAGAGAAAGGCATTAGGCGAATGCACCGTGGATGAAATTCACCCCGCGTGCAGAGAGCTGGTGAAAAGTCTATGCACCACTTAAGTCCTCCTGCTCCCTCATAACAGGGCACTTTTGGATTATTCCCCCTGGGGACTATGGAACTATATCGCCATCTACCCAACCATCACCCTGAAACACATGCCAACGTAACGGGGCTCTTTGTCCCCCACTGGTCCATGTAACAGGTTTGCATCTTCTACTGCCCACAAAGCTACAGGAGCTGCAAGCAGTACAGCCTCATGCTTTTAGATGCTGTGGTCTCAGACATTTCAGAAGAGCGATCCGGGAGTGTCGTCATCGTTACACTCTTACCCTGAGTAATATATTGTGACACTTCCCGGGAGTGCTCAGGGTTGCGAAGCACCTTGCTAACCTCTGTCCTTAGCCTGTGGAAGACTTGGCTGTCCCTTCAAGGGGTCAACTCCATGACTCTCCCAGCCACAGGCACACCAAGCATGTCCTGCATGCAGGCTAGATGCAGGCACACTCCAACCCCCGAGTGCTCTGAGCATCCCCGTGGCGTGCCCAGCCCCTTACCCACCGGACACACTCAGAACGACCAGATTCTCTGTTTCCACAGGAGCAGAACACCACAGCTTGCTAGTTTCATCTGAAAACACAGCTCCGCTCGACACCCAGCACTAAAACAAGATTCCCCGCTCCTGCTGTTTACCTTTCTCTGTTAGTTTTCCTTCTGAAGTCTCTTCATTAGCATTGGACTCAATGTGCAAATGGACTTCTATTGTAAGACATACAATGGTCAGCTAGGAATATAAGTATTTCCCACCTGCTGTCTGATGGAATCTCTACCTCTGGGTCACCTGTCATTAACTTCAAGGCCTTAAGAATACAATTCTTAAATATTATCCACACATACATTTCACAGAGGTTATGCTGACCAGTGTGACACAAGCTTTCAGTAGACACCTGATATGAGACACTTTGTGGTGAACTAGAATGTAAATACCAACACTGGCAGATCCCTGTAATTTTATGCATTTCTGAGACGCTCTGCAATTTGGCATCAAGAGGCCCTTTGGTCAAAGACATATATTTTCAAGCAGTATAGTACCTTAAGGAAAGGCTGCTCTTTATACTCATGACACACAGAGGAAATTGGGCTCTAGACAAGAGTATGGAGGAAGAGAAAGGGGATGAAGCCATTAAAAATATCTCTACTAAGACATATTAGTAAAACAAAATGAGTGTTAGAACACCAGCAATGTTTGCTCCCATTATTTATATGATTGCGAGAGGAAATATTCAGTTATTCAAAAATGGTGTGAAATTTCCCATGCAATTTTCATCCTGCAGGACTGAGGCTGATACTAAACAACCAGACCATCGGTTGTGCAGAACTATACGTAGTTAGAAAATATGGTCTTTTTAGTGTCCAGTTGTGTATTCTTGTTTGGTGTGAAAACAATCAGACGATCTAGGATATTGTCACTGATGAATCTTCAAGCAACTATTTAGTGGAAATCAGGAACAATAAAACAAAAATTTGTAATTTGCTTCATTGTTGAATTCGTGTCACTTTTTGCATCGAACTAAAACCACCAGGGTGAAAATTAATGAAAGTGGATGCGCTTCCCTCAGCCAAGGAAAAACAAGAAAAATTTTGCTTTTCTCTAACCTTTTCCATTTGTCATGGACAATCACTGCATTCCCCCCACTGAAACACAAATAAGTCAATGTTAGCATGCCAGGCAGGCTAAGATGATTATGGGATAATTTGTGTTTGCAAGACCAAACAAAATCAATCACTGTTGTTAAGGGACAAACAGCATTAAATGGCGGTGAAAGGATATTTGTTGGACTTTTACAAAATAGTTTTTTCCAGCTCTGATAAGGGCTCGACTGACTAATGCCCTTAGATAGAGTTTGAAATTTCCCAATTTATACATTATAAATCATCTGTATCAGTTGTGGATGGGATAAAAAATCCTCACCGTATATATGTATATATCATAGAATATCAGGGTTGGAAGAGACCTCAGGAGGTCATCTAGTCCAACGCCCTGCTCAAAGCAGGACCATTCCCCAGCTAAATCATCCCAGCCAGGGCTTTGTCAAGCCTGACCTTAAAAACTTCTAAGGAAGAAGATGCCACCACCTCCCTAGGTAACACATTCCAGTGTTTCACCACCCTCCTAGTGAAAAAGTTTCTCCTAATATCCAACCTAAACCTCCCCCACATCATATAAAATGTACTGCTGATTAAAAGGATTGGAATGCTGGAAGAACACGTAACAGGTTCAGGCAACAGGAACAATTTAGTCTCAATTACAACAGGGTAAAGCCCAAGTCATTTAACTTCAGAGCAATTATTCCTTGAATCTCTTCACGGTGGCTGCCATATTTGGTTGACACACTGGAGACTGAACTGGGGACCTTCAGAGCTAAAAGCATGAGTTGCTACAGGTTGAGTTAAAAAACCCAATTTCCCTGAATGGAACTGTAATAGACTCTCATCTTCTGTAGATAGGGCATGGAAGGGGACCTGTAGCATATACTCACCAATGAGTTACATATGCAGCTGTGATGATGCACCTCAGAAATTTAAAGGTAGACACAGACAGAACATAAAAGGATCTTCCTGTGGGCAGAGGTAACGGTCATATTGTTCTCAGAGCTGGTACAGAGGAGACTCACTCATTACGCTCTCTCTCCTGGAGACTTCACTGATGTTCTGTGTAGATTCCTCCCCACCCACCATCCCCTTTCTATGATTGAAAGGGTAGGGCTCCTCTTTGTTAATGGAAAATCAGAAGCATTCACACCACAGCAACACACAAGAATTTAGCCCGAAGTCTTGGTGAAGAGGCACTTAATCAATTTCAATTTTTGATCCTGGCCGAAAACCAGAAAGAAACAAAATCAGGCCTAACAAGAAGCTTGAAAGGTTTGGTCTGAAGCTTGCTTCTGAAAATGGGTACAGGGCAGGTTGCTTGGTTCTCCTACTAATTTATCCTTCATTAATTTCAATCCCTTTATAAATCACAGTTTATGGCACTCCACAGTTTTTGTGACTGGCACCCACCAGTAATAAACATTGTACACAATGAGGGTACTTCTGTGGTCCATGAGAAAAGAACAATCAGGAGCCTAGTAATGTATCTGGTTTAATTATTTATAGTCACGTTTGATGCTCTCATTACTGGGTCATGCATGACCTCTGGGTAGTGGCTTCATCTTTCTAGAGTAATAAGTTATTGTGACACAGATAACTTTGGCAATTATTCCATTTTTGGTGGCATAGAGAATAAGGTGGTTTATATATATATATATTTTTAGCTGAGGAAATAGGTTGCTTGCAACACACGTAAGTGTTCTCTAAAAAAACAGACAGAGTATTTATACTCAAGAGGCCAATTATTGTTTCTTTCGTAACTTTTTATCCTGGTTTCTGTTTTATTGGACTGCGGGATGTTATCATAAAATAAACCACTAGCTTACATCTATCTCCACTCTGGAGATAGCTTTAGAGGAAAGTACATCGAGATTTGACCTATGGGGATGCTATTTCTGATTGTTTAAAAGTATCTTATGTCTGTAATGTCTGAAAACAACCGTTTTTATAGCCCAGTATATCTGTCTATTTTTGGTAGTTACCAAGCCCTCATTGCCATTGTATCCAACCACTTGTAATGTACTCATCCTCACCATACCTCTAAGGTAGGAGGTGCTATTGTCTAGACCTGGTCAGAAAATGAAATTTTCATGCCATGGGAAATACTGACAACGTGACATTTTGGAAAAAAAAATCAAAAAAAAATCCTCAATCGGGCTGAAAAGTTGAAGTTTTCCAGGGAACCACAGCGACCAGATGTCCCGATTTTATAGGGACAGTCCTGATATTTAGGGCTTCGTCTTATATAGGCACCTAGTACCTCCCCCCTCGCCCCCATCTCCTGTCCTGATTTTTCACACTGGCTATCTGGTCATTCTACCAGGGAACCAAAAATTCCAAAAAAATTCAATTTGGAAACATTGAAACATTTTGTTTTGATCTCAACAAATTATGCACATGCACATCTCAAATATTAAATATTATGTAAATATAACAAAAACTAAAATGTAAAAGAAAATAAACATTTTGACATCAAAATTAGAAACTTTTTCCTGTTGAAAACGGTTGAAATTGACACTTCCCATGAAACATTTCATTTTGACAGAACTGCATTTTCAGTCAGAAAACTCTCGTGTCAACAATTTTTTGACCAGATCTCTGTTTTCCCAAGGCTCAGGGAGGCTAAATGACTTACCTAAAAAAAGCTGTGTCTAGATGAACACTTAGTGTGCCACAAGCTAGGGTATAAAGATCTACAGCTCACTAGCAAATGACACACTAAATTGTGCCTGGGGACCCTGCTACTGCACACTAAATATTTTTGTATCCTTTTTCTAATTAGTTTATGGAAGTAGGCAATTCTATAGTGCTGGAGTACCCCATTTAGCTGGGCATAGCTTTCACTGAAGTATGCAGGAACAGACCTTTTAAAAACGTTTCTTTCGGTCTAAAGGCTCCACTTTGTTTTTTGCTTTGTTGGCTGCGGTCTCCTCTTGGTGAGTCTCTGTGTGATGCCTGTGGGAGAGGATCTGGACTCTGGCAGTGGCCTCGTGTTGAGGAAAGCAGCACGCCTGCTTTGCTTGCCAGCATTTTTACTTTGCCCTCTCTGGGGAACCTCTCCTGGAGTGCCATTCTCAAAAGAGGTGTGGGGAAGTGCAACAAGAGATGAACTGAGACTATCAATATGATTTGCTGTATGCCAATTGCATCTTCGGCCTGGATCCCGGACGATGAGGAGAGATTCAGCAAAGGAAAGAGATTCACTTGGTTAATGACCTTCGACAAACCAGAGAAGAGACCTCACTCGGGTGTCCTGTTATTCGACACTGTGCAGTATTCATCAGGAAGCTCGTTGACAGGGTGCTGTCCATATCAATCGTTTCCACAGAAAACTTGCAGCATCTGATCTTCCTTTCTTGTGCCTTTGATGTTCTTTCCCTTTAACAAGCATGCTGGACTCGGCAGGCTTCATGCTGAACTTCTGCAGCTGCTCTTTGTTCTTTGAATGCGACACAGTGGTGCTGAGCTTGTTTCACCTATTCCCCGCAGTGCTGGTTTTCTCGGCATCCTCTCATGACAAAGCCTGCATTTGAATTACGAAGCAACAACATTTAAGACCGTTCCCCGAGCAGAAGAGGGCCATGCAGAGAGGGATGTTGCCTATGTTCTCTGATGATATCAGTGACTGGGACATGGGCAGTCGTGCCTGATGACAAGAGCCAGACCTCATGGCTAGAACAGGAGTCGGTCGGTAGGAATGGGAGCAAGGGGGCAGAGAAGGAGTCAGAGGCCAGCTGCCAAGGGTCACAGTTGAAGTCAGAAATCAGAGCGGAGGGACAGGGCCAGGTTACCTGGAGCGAGGCAAGACTGGATCCAATGCACGGTCAAGACTGGAACAAGGCAGGGAACAAGCAGGCACAAGCACTGTTGCAGCTGCTGGCCTTTAGAGTGGGTCTGCTTATCTCCCTCAGCCAGTCGGGCAGTTTGGCCAATCACGCATCTCAGTTGGGACCCGGCTGCACTTCTTAGATTGGCTGGCATTAAGCTAGCAGGTCAGCAGGCTAGCTGCAGGTCCTTACACCTGGCAGGTGACCACCAATGCTCATTTTGGTGCACTCACTCAAAAGACTCAGAATTCACTCTGGGATTTTTAAAAGAGCCCTACGGGATTTAGGTACCCAACTCCCATTACAATAGTTGGGTGCCTAATTTCCTTGGGCTCCTTGAAAATCCCAGCCTCAGTTTACTTGTACCCTGGAAGCAGTGCATACACGTGCAGCTTTTAATGACGCTACAGTGCTATCATTTGTGATAAGACTGTTCCATGACATGACTATAATGATTGAAGACTGTGCTCAAGGCGTAGTGTTTGAGGTAAAAAAGCTGAACCTACTTTGGACAACTCAATGGGTATGTCTGCACTTGGAGTTAGAGGTGTGATTCTCCGCTCAAATCGACAGACATGCTCTAACTCTCATCGATGTTGAATAATACATGCTGACTAACATAATATTCTATTAATATTATGTATCATCACACCATACATCTGTAGAAGTATGCCACGAGCAGCAATACCATTAAGCACAAATATGGTAACAGGGAGACAGACTAAACTAGTTGATACCATAATCCTGTTCCATCATGCTCAGTATCCCACCACTCTTCGCATGTGCTGAAGTAAGCATTTGACATAAGCATATCGGAAACTTGCCAAAATCAAGGAACATTTGTTCTATGTCTTAGTACAAGCTAGCTAAGTTCCTCCATGGGCCAGCACCTGGAATGTTAGCATCCAAAACAAAGATCAGGAAAGAACAGAACAAGTTAGGGAACCAGGACAAACTGATGGGTTGGATTTTCGTGATGGGTAATGAGATAGGTAACTTGTAAAATCATCATATAAATAATACCAGCTAAAAATAGTCACGTAGCAATGGTAGTGTGACACCCCAATGGCCCCCTCCCTCAGGGAGTCTCCGGGGAAGGCAGATCAGCATTGTACGTGGCTAACACTGTTGCAAGCATCGCAAAGCATTTTGGGGAGGGTCAAAGGTATGTGAGTGGAGAGTGGAAGTTTCCTTTCCAGGATACGAGAGACCGGGGGGAGGAGGAGAGAAACAAGAAGAACAGAGAATGGGTTAACTCAACACTTCAGCTAGCTCCATGTGAAGGTAAGATGCTGGCCCCAGCCCAAGGTCATGGGCTCAAGGAGAAATCAGCAGCTGCCCAGCCGTGAGATGAGGAGAACTAAGTTGAGCAGAGCTGCAGAGATAGCAGTGAGAGCAAATGCGACAATGACAGTGAAGGCCAAAAGAAGGGAAAACAAAGTCTCCGGAGCCGGGATGTTTTGGGAAACCGAGGAGGCCGTAGCAAGCCGGTTTGGACTGGTACAAAGAGCACCAGAAGCAGAGGTCCCTGAGTGGAATACCCCTCCCCCCCCGCGCCCCAAGGAGCCCAGGACTTAAAACCCTCCTAAGAGCTGGGGCAACTTGGAGATTTGCAGTGGACCTTGGGCGACCTGGGCCCAGGACAAGAACTCCTGTTCACTCTCCCCACCCTTCTTCTTACGTTACACCCAGGCCTGGCCAGTCTCAGGTAGTGCATGTGAGAGTATGAAAGTGGGTTAGGGCTTGGGGCACAAATGCTTTCTTTCTTCCTCTGAGTGACAGGGGAGCACCCATCACTCTCCGCTGTTATTTTATTAATTTTATCGATAAAGATTTTAAATTTAGGCGCTTGGTATGTTCTGTCATCTCCTTCCCCCACCCCCACCCTCCAACGATCCTGTGGCATCGGCCTGATCACCTGACACAGCAGCAGATTGGTAACAGAAATCTGTCACAGTAGTGGCAAGCGGTGGCATGGGCTAGGCACTCCAATTATGTACCCACAAGGTCCAGGTGGCTAGCCCATGCCACCATTTGAGCCTGCCTATTCTACCACTTCTACACATAGATTTAGCTTATCTAACCCTTGCTTACTTTAGTCAATGTTAACGAACTATGGTTATGAGTGCCCTAGAAATACCTACTCTAGGGTAGGTGGGAAACAGGAATCAAAGCAGCACATATAAAATGCAGAGGAGTGAATTGGAATCAAAGGCAAAAAGAAAAAACCTTATAGCAACAATATGGTAGAGTGGATAGCGTCTAAGAATGGGAGGAACCAGGAGACCTGGATTCTATTCCTAGCTCTCTCAGTGACCTGCTGTGTGAGCTTGGGCAAGTTACTTACCCTCGCTCTGGCGCACCTACCCTTTTTCTCTCTCATCTGATTGGGAGAGGGACTGTCTCTTACACTTTGTATTATGATAGCGTAACCCCTGGTGAGTATGTCACAAGACCCACCTCTGTGTTGATCTGCAGAGGTTATGAGTTGTAACAACTGCCAGCTACAGAGGCTTGCTCTTTAGCTTAAGCTGTAGCAGCTCATGCTTTTAGCTCTCGAGGTCTCAGTTCAATCCTAGGTGTTAGCCAAAAGGGTGACTGTCACAGTAGCACCTAATAACCCAAATCATAGACCAGGACCCTGTACAGAGAACCAAAAAAAAAGAAAAAGAAGTAAGCTCTTTGGGACAGGAGCCAATGTGTTTGTGCAGGGCCTGGCACAATTCAGCCTCCTTTCGGGGCTCACACAATAACAATAACCACTTTGAATGTGTGGCAAAGGTTTTGTCTGCTTTTATTTTATTAGAACTGTTTTGCACATCTCTGTGGTACAGTGCGTGCTCAGTAACCGTAAGAGAAGATGTTTATTAGGGAGCTAAACACAGAATCATATGAGAAACCATAAAGGCTCTTTCGGAGCAAGGACAGTCTATTGGGTAAGTAATACATTTTTTACAAGCATTTATAAATACATGTTTACCCACCAGAGTGGAATAACTCCAAAAAGGCTGTTTTGGTCTATTAGCTAAACACACATTACAAACACAAAAATCGTAACACATAAGAAAACACCCTCTGTGAACATATTTTATTTACCTAAGAGACTGGAAAAGCCCCAAAAGATTGTGTTGTGTATTATATATACATATTTGTTAAGAACAAATAACTACATCTTGCCTTTATAGTTTTACAGACAGACTCAAATGGCTCCCCAGAATGGCTTTGGTCTGTCTTGTACAGAGAGTACGTATGACAGTATAAACTGTTCCAGAGACCCACTTTCCCTCCCACTTGCTATGGTGTGAAAGGTTATACCCAATACAGCGAACACTGACCACGAGCAGAGGCTGCTCAGAAACATGACTAAATATATTGAGGATATGGCATTTATTATGTGGTGTAACATCCAATAACTCTCCTTTGCCACAAATACCATGTGTGGTTTTGAGGAGAGTCATAGGTTCTATTCCCATTGGCTCCCATTAGGTCCTATTAGCTCTACTGCTAAATTTCCCATGCTAGTCACTTGGCATTTCTGTATTTCCCCATCTGAAAAGTAAGGACCATGACACCTCCCTCCTGCATAAACTGTTTGGGAAGCTATAAATCAGAGTGCTGTATAGCAGCTAGTGATCAGCAGCAGCGGAAGGGATCGGAAGAGCTAAGAATAGTTGACCCACCTATCACGTGGCACTTGTACCTGATTATGTCCTTATTCCAGCAAAACTCACATTGACTCCATCCTGGCAGTTTTGCCTGAGCAAAGAGTAGTGAGCCCTGAGTACCACCTGAAGGGTAGGCTCTCTTACTGTTCCCTATCCACGGCCAGAAACGGGGCTTCCCCAAGGCATTCTGTGTCGGTAATTGTGTATCATTCCAAGATAGCAGTTTCAATTCAGTAGGTAGGAATGGGTGTGACACACATATACTCTGCTAATGATCTGGATCAAGAAACTTAACACACACACACATACACTTACTTTCCATTTCTAAATAGAAATTTCTGGTAATACTTTGGACAGACATTCTACATGCCCTGTACACCAAAAAAACAAAAAAACACAAACAAAAAAAAACACAACCTCATAAATGGGACCATAAATGATGCACATAAATCCTGGAAAAGAAAGCCAACTAGTTAACACCTTCCCAGGTATTCGGTCAACTCTCACAAATACTATTCTAAAGAATAACATATTCCCTTGTAGAAAGGTGGACACTTGGGGCACCTCCTCGTCGCTGTGCATGGTGTAGCAGGCTCTCTCCTCTCCAACAGCACTTTGCCAAAAGATACTACAATCTTCCTGCCTTTCCTTGTGACTCTGGCCAGGTCACATTTAGTCCGACCCCTTCTGGAGTAACACAGTCCAACAAAAAACAAGTCTAACAAATAATTCCAAGACTTGACTCTGGGCCTAGTGGTTCTTATACCTCTCTCCTTGGGGCTTTGATCTGTCCTTTTCCCTTTACATCAGGGGGTGTCATGCCAACTTCCGAGTGGCTGGTAGGAGAACCCAGGCCCACCCCTTACACTGGGCTCTGGTTATAGGACCCGAGAACAAGCAGTCAAGGTCTGTTCCATCAGTCACCTTGCTACTGCCTCCCCTGGACTCCATCCTACAATTAGCCTATCTTCCTGAGCTCTTTGTAATGAGCCATTCTCAAGACTTCTCCCCAGAGATCTGCTTCCCTTCCTTGCATCAGGGTCAGCCACAGGAGCTTGCTCCAATCCTGTTTTCTCCAAGCATCTTTACTTTCTACTGCCCAGAGTGTGACGGCAGAACTCTGCTTTCTCCCTGCAACTCCAGTTCAAATCTACCTTTGTCTTTACTGTCACTGCCACTTGGACTTTACTGCCTGCAGCTTTTTCCTGGCTCAGGACAACTTGCCTCTGGCCCTAGGTTTCATTGCCCTTCATCTCCCAGGCTTTCTCTCAGCTCCACACCCTCTGCTTCTAGCCTCTCAGACTGTCACTCAAGAGAGGAAGTACCTAGTTACCTCTCACCTGGGTCTCCTCCCTCGCTTTCTCAGGCAGCCCTCCCATTGCCCTGGACTCCATCTTTTATGAAGAACCAGCTCCTTCCCAGCTGCACTTGGTCACCAATTATACCTGACACCCCTCTAGGTGCCACTTAGTGCCTAATTGGGTTCCGGCTCCTGATAACCCACAGTTAACCCGTGTGGGGTTTATAAATCTAATCACACTCCTATATTATTTAAATCATTTATCAATGGTATTTAAACTAAATCTATCATTGTACTATCTAAGTGCTAATTCATATACTATATAATATCTAGAATGTAATTATGAAGTGTATAATATCCTATATAATTACGTATTTTTTTCCTGCCTGGTTCTACTGTGTAATTCCATTGTGTGGAGGATTTCTATATTTGGCTTTGTTAAGATTTGGAATGAAAATGATTTTAGACTGATCCTCATAATCTCCAAGGCTACTACTTTCATGCCTTCTGCTTTTCTACTATAAACTAATCTTATTACATTAATGCAACTGGTAAACCCTCATACAAAAGTTTTATCATCCTGACATATCCTAGAGATGGACATGGTTGGTTGAGACGTGGATTCTAACTCTGTCAGAGACTCGAAGTGTTTGAAAAATATTCAAGATCTGGTTCATACCCAGCTCAGCTGCTTAACAAACACACGTGTCTATTGATGTGCTTTTCCTCTAAAAACCTCTTGAACAGGAGAAACCAAAGTTCAGCTTCTTGCTGCTCCCACTAGTACCAAATGTCACTTGTTGGAAGTGACACCCTGCATGTGCAGGTCTGAGAAATCTCACGCTGCACTACGTCACTTACCCCGTCCTCTGGTTCCTGTGTTTCTCATCTCTAACAATGGAGCAGTGGTGCCCAGGGAGATCAGAGGTTTGTCGATGCTTTCATTTAGGTCTGATTCATCAAAACATTAAGAACAGGTTTAACTTTAAATATATGCTTAAATCCCAAGGAAACCACTGGGATTGAAGCATGCATGTTTGAGTGCTTTGCTGAAAAGTGATGGACTTAAGCATGCTTTAAAAGTCGAGATCTGATTAGATATGTATGGACTCGATCTGGCTCTCCTTAGCAACACACACACAGAGCTGATCTGAAATTTTTCAACACAACCTTTTTTTAAATATGAAAATAATTCCCATTTATTGAAACTGCGCGCGAAACACGGTCTGTTACAACAAACCTCCCAACTAAAACAAAAATGTGAAGAAAACAAGTTTTAATTTAGATTTTTTTTAAAACAAAAAAAGGTCTTTTCTAGATTGAAAGGACTTTTTATTGAGAAATTTAAGCTAATTAGACCAAAAAGATTAAAAAAGAAAGAGGCAAAATCAAAATGAGAGATTTTGATTGACCTGAACTGATTTTTTTTCCCCCTAGTTCTTGGTTTTCAAACATTTCCATTATTTCAACTTTGCCTCCTGATTCAGGACAGAAAAACTCTTGAAATTTTGTTCTGGACAAGAAGCCAGTTCTGAACAGCTTCCTGCTTTCGCTACTAGACTATACTTGATCACACCATAATACGTGGGAAACCCTTTGTCTGATTTTCTAAGACAAGAGTATCAAGCTAACATGGTTAGGGAAAAACAGGCTTATGAATATGCATTCCATATGTAGGTTTATTGTTCTAACACACTATAATAGGATAATGGTTACTCTGTCCCAATTAGTTCTGTATTAGAGACAAACATGGGGAAATGTCCTTGTCATTACAAATGCAGTGGGTGTCCTAACAGGGTTGATTCTAGCAGTAAAATATTAATTCAGGACATTTTAATCATCCAAATTCCAGCCATTTTTATCCATTTGCCTAGCACGCCTTCTTCTCTGACCCACACCTCAAGTACCTCCCTGCCTGTTTATGCTTTTTCGCCTGTAGTTACATGCAAGGCTCCGAGCTATTTCACAAGACAGATGAAAGGTTCGTATCTGTAGCAGCTGTACTGGAATTAATATTGCTCTTGTTTTATTATCTCAGAATGCACAAGGCACTGTCTTTGCAGTGTGTATTGACGCAATAATGCGGGAGGAACAAGGAAAAGCAAGCTGCTACTTTCACTAGGTATGACACTAACAATGTAAGATGTAAAGTTGGAATCTTTAAGAGGAAGAAGTTAACCTGGAACAATAGCCAAAAAGCTAGTAGTCACTGATGAAATACATAAGAAAATATGTTGGAGGACGCAGTCAATACCACTGTAGTTATGATTTTAAAAGAGAGCAGAACTAAGATCATTTATCTAAAATCACCTGCTTTAAATTTAAGTGGAGGTTGGATAAAATTGTACCCAGCTCTGAAACATCCATATCACAACCCTACACATCCATGTCACAATCCTACCTCCCCACATCTGATGGCTTATCAGCAGTATTGCTAATTCCAAGAGTTTAAAAAAAGATGAGTTATTTCTTTTCTTTTAAATAATCAATGTTGGGTGCTGCTTTTTATTTGCATTTTGGTTTTTGATCCTTTAGGGTTCATTTCGGTCACACTTTCAAGATTTTCCTCCGCCGCCATAAAGGCGAGTAACTTACTTAAAAGAAAAATGAAAGATAGGATTCTCACAGAAATCTGGCAGATGGAGTTTTAAGAAAGCCACCAAATATCATGAATTTTTCAATGAACACATGAAAGTTGTTAGCATTCCATCAGTGGGGATTGAACCCTATTAGTCGGTAGCAAGTAAGCAATAGCTGACTCTTATTGTCTACGCAGATCACCCACTCAAAGGGACAAAACAGCCAGATACTGCTCAACCAACCCATCCCAGGTTCCCCGCACCACAGCCTTTCACTAGTTATGCTGCTATCTTATTTAGAGGCTGTTTGGAAGAATGGTTAGGGCCTAATCCAAGGCCAATAGAAGTGAGCAGAAGTCTTTTCACTTGACCTCAATGAATTTGGAGCGAGCCCAATGATATGCTCCAAAGTAACAACAAAGTAGAATCTAGAGCTGACCTGAATAATTAAAAAATGTATCTATTATTTGAGGACGGGGGGGAGAGGAGTGTCAAATAAATTATTTGCAAAATGATATTAGCGCTGTAGCAGAATGTCACAAGAAACAGCGGAAGGAAAACAATGTATAAACCAAGCTTTGATATTGCAATTTCCGTAGGCAGAGCTCAAAGACAGACGGTATCATTGTCCCCATGTTACAGCTGGGGAAACTGAGGCACAGAGGAGTAAACATCAGCCAGCAGCCCAGTAGAGGAGCCAGGAATAGAACCCAGGTCTCCCGAGTCCCAACTCAATGCTTTAATCACTAGGTAACACTGCCTCCGAGGGCCTGATTCTGGTCTCGCATCACTTTTGTGTGATGCGACTTCATTGACTTCAGCTGAGTGCCTCCAGATTTACAAGTGATGTAAGTGAGATCAGAATCAGGGCAACTGACTAATTCCATTTGGCTTTCAACAACAGCATTGAATGGCCTTACTTTAAATTCTGTGTTACACATAACACTCTAAATATACTGCTTGTTCCTTTTTTGTTTCAATGCAATTTTAGTCACAAAGTAAACTCACACCTCCCCCTTAAAATAAAAAGAGAAAAGAACACCTCTCTCATTCACACATGCCAAACTCCCACCAGGTTCTCTCTGAAAACTTGTCCAATAATATATACCTTCAAGCTGAACAGCTCCCATCCTCTAAATCTGTTTGGATTTTGCAATCTGGGCAGATTACTTCAACAAAAGAATGAACTGTTCAGGAGTCTAAATCCTATAAAGTTATTTATTCCGAGCATGATAACCCTCTAGGATCAAAATCTTGTAATTCACCATTTCATTCCAATTTTATGAGACACTGATGGAGTTAAAGCTCTCATCACTGGGACTTCAGGAAGACAGTGCCATGATACTACAGAGAAAATGCTACACGAGTTTTCTAAAACTGCTTCAGATTCTTCATACAAATGTGTGTAGGTTTGTTTGTTTGTTTTTTTCATTCCATCCAGAGGCTTATGAAAAACTGGGACCTGATCTAACTGTTCTAACGTAAAACTCCCATCAACTGCAGGATCAGGCCAACTGCCTTATATTAGTGAAAATGGCTGAGTCACAATGTTCAGTTGTACAGTCAATGAGAGAAAGTTAGCAGTCACCAAGTTCTGCAATGCAGCCATCTTTGGGGTGGAGCATGGTGGCTATTTAATTTATCAGCACACAGCAACAGTACACAACAGTTCAGGACAGAAAGTGCAAATACTTTTCACTAGGCTAAAACTACAGAGGGAATTTAAGGAAGTAGAATAATAGACATGTAGGACTGAGAAGCCTTCTGGTCCAGTTCCCTGCACTCAGGACAGGACTAAGTATTATCTAGACTATCCCTGACAGGTGTTTGTCTAACCTGCTCTTAAAAATCTCCGGTGACAGAGATTCTGCAACTTCCCTAGGCAATTTACTCCAGTACTTAACTACCCTGACAGTTAGGAATTTTTTCCTAATGTCCAACCTAAACCACCCTTGCTGCAATTTAAGCCCGTTGCTTCTTGTCCTATCCTCAGAGGCGAATGAGAACAATTTTTCTCCCTCTTCCTTGTCACAACATTTTATGTGCTTGAAAACTGTTACGTTCCCCCTCAGTCTTCTCCTCTACAGAATGTAATTACATAGTTTAGAGCCTTCCCCAAAGTTCAGAAATGTTAAGATCCAAGGGTGAAAATCTGTCCCATCAAAGCCAATGGGAGTTTTGCCACTGATTTCAATGTGATCAAGATTTCACCCCAGGGGCATGACCTGTTGAAACATGGACCAACTTGCACTTCACCAGGGTCTGGAGGTCTTTAGATTGGTGGTGTTTATTCAGTCCTGTCTCAAGCAGACATATCCTTGTTTATATTTCAAAACCATTTGCATTTCTAAAGGGAGAGAAATCCAAAGCACTAACTTGCCATATTATAACCTACTACACTGGCTCTTCATTTTTAATTTAGCTTCCTCCCACTACTCCAGGAGAACTTCCTTCCTTACTGCCGATGAAAAAATCACAAGACGTGGAAGTGAGAGGTTAGAAGCAACTCAGTGAAGAATGATGAATCAAAATAAGGATTTAAGCAAGGACGGATTATATTGCTGGGACAGATCCATGTAGGCTGAGTCAGGGAAGTACACAACACACCTCACTGTGCCTCATATCTCAATGGGAACTCACTGTGGTTTTTCCTCCACTACTTTCTGTTAGTCTTTTCAACTGGAGAAGAGCTGCTTTAAGTTGCAGTCAAAGCTCCATAGAAGGTCTTGATGATGGAAATTGCTGAGGCAGGTGTATTGAAACAGTGTGGATCGAGCCACTGTGGCCACATCCCCTTCACTGGCCAGTTCTGCATGCTATTTGAGCTACTATGGCTCCGCAGTGGTGGAGAGGTTGCTGCTACAACCTTCCTGATGGACTTTATGCCAAGGGCCTATAACAAAGCACTCACCAGCATGGTCTAGCATAGATCCTGGACTGTATCTGTCCTGTACACGGAGAAGATTTTCCCAGTAGGGATATTGGAAAGGATGAACTGGTTCAGTCCCCTTCTCCTGGACCGAACCCCAGGTAAGCCAGTAGGGAAAGAATGGGGCTTTCAGTCACAGCACACATTGTGGGGAGTCAGCTGAAGGCCACAATGCAATGGAAGCTCAGAAATGTTCCAGCACAGTCTGGAGATACTAGACTGGAATTTCCATACTTGTTTCCTTACTACACTGCAGGTTCTTAATAGCAAATGCTATTCATTTTTTGGTTGACAGTTACTGCAAAGCAAAGCAATTAAGCAGGTGCTTACCTGTAAGTGAATAGCCCCAATTCTCTTGTGTGAGACTCCTTATGCGCTTAAAGTTCAATAAATGCTTCACTGCGTTGTTGGATCGGGGCCTATTCTTGCACCGTCCTGGCAAATCTTCATATACTGACATGCGTCAGAAAGCACAAAATATATTTTAATTACTTGTTCAGGTTTGTTTTCCTGAACATTTTCCATGCAGCTATGCCTGCACCTTCTTCAGCAGATGCCGTGGGCCCTTGAGCTTCCTTTGATAGCACAAACAAGAGTGGCTATCTAAACACATCAATCCCACATATGGAAGTGAATCTGCATTTGGAAAAATCTCATGATTTGGGAAATTAGGGACTTGATCAAAAGCCCACTGAAGTAAATGGAGAAACTCTGACTTGAGTAAGCATTGGATCAGGTACTCAATCAAGCTGAACTCAAAAATAACTGGGTCAACTTCAGTTTTTAGCTTCGGAGTTGA
Organism: Eretmochelys imbricata; assembly: GCF_965152235.1. Lineage (NCBI taxonomy): Eukaryota > Metazoa > Chordata > Testudines > Cheloniidae > Eretmochelys > Eretmochelys imbricata. The sequence continues at coordinate 9,239,498 of NC_135597.1, forward strand.
TTATGGTAAAAAAGAACGTCCATGTATCCCAAGTACTGTTATTATTATTAATAATTATTATTATTTTTTAAAACCCTTATATAATCGATGACATGCCAATAAATGTCTGTAACCACCACTTGCTAGTGAGCTTGTTTCATAATTCCATCTGCTCCTAAATTCAGTTTTGTTCCAGCTCTGCCTGGCCAAGTCAGATCCATTGAGAATCCAAAGGCTGAGAAAAAGGCCAAATGACTTCTGCATTAGAATTCCTTGAGCAAGTATTTCCTCTTTCCACATCCCTTTTTCAAAGTAAAAGTCAGCATATTTTTCCAACTTCAGTTTGTATCAAACAGTTCCTTTGGATACCAACATGGATCATGTATAATCCAGATGAGACTATTAAAGGTTTCCATACCACCTACTTACACCTGAACTTAAATAGCTTGAATGTTTTGGTTTCCTTTCACTTCCACACCCAGCCTCTGTAATCCACAACCTCCCTCCCCTCCGCAACCCCACTCAGGAAAAATAAGAACAAATACTATGAATCAAAGTGAACAAACCGAAGGAAATTCAGTTTTCATGCTCCCTCCCCCCCTCCCGCACTTGCGCCTAACCCCAAACTAATGATAACTAATATTTAGCACTGAGTTTGAGGTCACTCCAAAGGTGGCTCAGTATCATTATCCCCATTTATAAATTGGCTAAACTGAGGCACAAAGAAGTTAAGCCCCATGCCCAAGTTCACACACTGAGTCAGCAGCAGAGATTGAAATAGAATCCTCTTATTAGAACATTGGATGATTCAGTGCATCTCCAACATTATTCCCAGAACCCAATTGATTCTTATGCCAATTTAGATATAAGCAAAACTCAGACTGGGAAGAAAGCAACAACAGACACCTGTAAAATGCCCTAGTGGCTGCTACCAGGGGGCATACCCTTTGGTTGAAATAGCAACATAGTTCAGGCCATCTGCTAATATTCCTTGGTCCACCATCCACTGAGGCTGCTCTCTCTCACATTAGGCTCATAGTGTCACTAGCAGAAGGATATTTTCACCTCCTCCCAGGAGGATAAGAGAGTAACGCTACACCTCAGCCTTTTGAACAATTCTTCCAGCCTTGCAGTGGTTTGTCATTGCATAGAATTCCTCAAAAACAATGGGATGTCTGCATTGTTTGTCAGAATCCTTCAGCCAGAATGTGCTTTGGCAATGTTCACAGTGTGGGAGGGCTGCTGTTTACACAGGTAAAATAGAGTGCTGAAAAAGCATGTTACATAAGTGCATACCAGCAAACGTTACTTTAAATTCAGCTATCTTGGCTACAATTTAAATCTGATGTTTAATTACTCATGAAACCTGATTTATGCACTATATTTTGGAATTAATGATAGTACTTTAGTTCCATAGCATGTACGACCCTCAAAACCTAACAGAGTATGCCAGTCAAAACATGCTGATCTCTATCCATTGTAAACAAAGATATTTTCAGGAAAATGACCCAGTTGACACAAAGTCATGTATCAACACACTGTGAGCCAAATTCAGCTGTGATGAGTTGGCACATCGCCTAGTGACTTCAAAGGGAGCTGCACTAGCATTGGGCAGGATTGAATCTGGTCTAGTTTGAAGTTTTATTTTCAAACGGCTTCAGCAGGTGGGCTGATTGTTTCTTTTGTTAATTAACTGCAGAATTAATGAAGATTTCAATTCTTACTGAAACTGATAACGTACAGATCTGGATAAAGGTCCTCACCCTGCTCGGACCCCTTTATGATGAGTAAAGGGGCCAGAGTAGCAGAAAGGGGCCCCATAAGGCCCTTCCAGGCGCTGTGGAAGACAACCATAAGGACCTCATCCCAGGTTGGGGAAGGGAAGAGGGTGACCCTGCTGCAGATGCTCCCAACGCCTCGCTGATGTAGAAAGGTGGGAAGGAAGCAGAGAGGTTCCAAAGTTTGGGTCATTGATATGGAGGCAGGACTCAGCTATGTGCAGGCTATTGGTTCTTGGATAGCTGAACTTGTGGCCAATATCACGGTGAGCAGGCACCCCACTGGAGCTGTTGGCCACGCTTGGATCGAGACACACATGACCTCAGCTCGGAGTCTGCTTCCTCAGACCATGGGGGAGCTCATGCCATTGGAGACTGGCTTGGAATCCGGAGAAAGGGGTACTGGCAAAATAGTCGCTGGCTTCTCCCTGGGTGGAACCTTACAGAGAGGGGCAGCAGCAGTAACAGACACTGGTACTGTACGGCGGTCGGGGGCTGGAGTTAGGACCATATGAGCACTTCCAATCCCGGTACCAGGAGGGAGTCCCGCACAACAGGTGAAGCTGGCAGTGACAGGTTTAGCTCTCTTGGGCTGCCTCAAAAGCCTCCTAAGCTGTAGATGGACCTGGAAAGGATTCACTATCCTGCAGTACTCAAAGTTGCACCAACACTTCAGGGTTTAGTCGTAACGGACCCTTCCTGGTCTCTGGAGACAGCAATCCCTTCTGGCTTGCAGACTGTGTCTGGGGGTGCATCTCCTTTGAGCACGCCTCTCCTTGGTGCCTTCACTGTAGATTTCAAAGGCCACGGTACTGAGTCTTCGGGAGACTTACGTCATCTCTTAGGTACCTGCAACGAGGGCCTGCCACTTGACTCAGTCAGATCAGGGGGAGCACTCCTAACCGATTCCCATGTGCTTGGTATCCATTCCACCGCGAAGGCTCCGGGGTGGGTGAAGTGAAGACTCCATAAGCTGGTATTTGAGTCTGGCAGCCCTGTCCTTTTTTAAAATCAGGATTTGAACCCTCTACAAATATGATGTTGTCACTCACATGCACCTCTCCCAGAGACTTCAGGCAGCTGGGGTGTGGATCGCTCAGTCATATAGACTTGCTACATGAGCAGTAGGCCTTGAAGCCAGGAGATTAGTTTGCTATCAAGCCTTGTACCCACAAGGGAACTAGTGACCTGACTCCAGAAAAAAACCTACTTTAAACTTACTCTTATATCTACCTATGTATAAACACATTACACGAAACTAAAAAGTAATGCTCTAGGTACTGTATACACTAAAAGGGGGAAGACCTGCAAATACAAGAATCTCAGCTCCAACAACCATCGCTGGTCCTAGGAAGGAACTGAGTGAGGATAGGGGCAGTGCTGCCCTTTATGCCAGCATACAGTGGCACGAAGCACCAGAAGACACTTGCACTGCCCCAACGGCTTTACCACTGAGAGATAATTCTCTGACAAGTGTGCACAAGGTGTACACACACTTACAGTGCAATGGACATGTGCAATCACTTGAAGAGCCAACACTAAGCCTACATATATTTAGTTCCTTCTCACATAGTCATGGACTAACTGATTGTCACATGTGGGGTTGGGAAAGAATCTTCCCCAAGTCAGATTTTTTTGCCTTCCTCCGCAGCACGTGGGTGTGGGTCACTTGCCACTTATCTGGGTCTCTTTCACGTAATCTTTCCCCTGCCATCGCAGGGCCCAGGACACTGGTGCATCTCGGTCCCTCCTATTCCCTGCCCGCGGCAGGTAACAGTCCAGTCTCCCGTGGGCAGTGGTACTTTGATCTAATGTTGGTTGTTGGGTTTACTGTGCACATGCTAAGTGGTGCTGGTGGCCTGTGATACACAGGAGGTCAGCTGAGATGATCTGGTGTTCCCTTCTGGCTACAAACTCTATCACTCTATATTTAGAATCAGCATCTAATAACAGCATGATTCTAGCTTAGAGGTAGTAGATTCTCAGATCAACTGCTATCAGCATCAGCACCTGTTATGTAGGGAATGGTGATGAGTACAAAAGAGGGGGAAATGGTGCACTGTATTTAAACCCCATTGGATTTTAGTAATAATCTGTAGAACGGACAGTGATGGCCCTTTTGTTTATGAGCTAATTCTGGGGCTGTTAATAGGATTAGCATCCTGAGCAGATGCGGAGTAATTCATACCACATTTTTTTCCAAACACAAATCTATGCTGTACAGTTAGACCCACAATGGTAAAGACAAGTTAATGCCTGTAGTTCTCAAACACAATGCGGACATGTGTTTATCTTCTGAGTGGACATGATATTCTGGATACATTTACATGCCACATAACGGCAGCATGGGAACCCGCTAGACGCAGTCATTGTCAGATTACGACGGAAGGTAAAAGCAGCCTAAAATTATATCCCTATGTCTTTTCTTTTCCCATGGGAACTGACAGAAAATGCATCATTTTCTCATAATATTTTGGACCACCCTACTGAATTTAATAATACCCCTGTTATTGATTTTCTTCAGGATCATTTAGAAAAATTCTGGAAAGGAGACCACTCTCTATTAAATTCTACAGCTGTTTAGAGTAATTTCTATAGGTGTCGATTGGTTCTAATTCGCCCTGTAGGACAAGAAGAATTAAAGACTACAGTTTTTGATAAATTGTTTAAAAAATAGACAACTATTAACTTATTCCCCAAGTCATTGAAACCATAAAGACTGAAATTGTGTGGGTCAAAAATTGCCGTTTTAGCCTAATATGTAAATAATACCTTAAATTGTTCAATTTCATCTCTTTTTTTTGTAAAAAGTTGATTGAGAACACAAATTAAATTACTCTCATGAGCATTCTATTGATTTAATCGCAGTTCAATTATTTTCACACTGTGAGCATAGCTGTGCTGCTCAACTGCAGCAAAATGAAATCATTTATTCAGTTATGAAATGTGACATTGCTAAAACAGGAACCAGATTCAGACTTTGATCTGTTTCAGAATAGCAGCCACGTTCGTCTGTATCCGCAAAAAGAAAAGGAGGACTTGTGGCACTTGATGCATCCGATGAAGTGAGCTGTAGCTCATGAAAGCTTCGGCTCAAATAAATGTGTTCGTCTCTAAGGTGCCACAAGTACTCCTTTTCTTTTTGTAGACTTTGATCTGAAAGCCATGGGGAGCTTTGTTTCTGCTTTGTTGGAAATGGACACCTGACAAAAGGTCTTAATAAGATTCTGGTGGGACTCATTCACAATTAGCAATGCAAGGACTTTCTAGAGCCCATTCTTCTCAACGGTGTCAAGCTGCGTATCCATTTACCACTAAACCAAATCTTCATTTCTCCTCCCATCTCGCATACTGCAAAACTGGGGACTTAATTCTACTCTCAGCTGACCTCAGACTTGGGTAACTTTATTAAGTCGAAATATATTTCTAGATTTAAATTGGTGGAGAGAATCAAGCCCCACAAATGCCGTTTACAGTGTTTAGACTAACCCAAAATTTTCCTGGATCCTAAACACTTGCAAAAAACCTGGACCAGGCCCAGTATTGCCAACACCCAAGTGTTCAAAAAAGCCAGGCCCCTAAAGACAGAAGAGCGACTAGAAAATGTTTTCAAGCTTTTCTGTGAAACCTTCAGGACTCAAAACTTACTTACATAAATGAAAGCTGATGTTCTCATATAATCACCCTGAATCCCAGCAGTGGGTCTTTAAGAAAAACATTCAAGGTGAAATCCTGACTCCATGGAAGTCAATGACAAAACATCCACCACGATTCCACCCTAGATATCGAGGGCGTTGGCAACAAATACACACATTGAACTTTTGTACTTAAAACAGCTTCTGTCAAATTATATGTCATCCACATGCTGGATCTTTGGTGCTCATTTCCAACCCAGGTCCATAAACTTAAGATGTTTATTAGCATTTAGGGTGTGCTGTACCTTTTCTCCCTCGCAGGTGACTAGATAGATGTGGGGTAGGGCTGGTGGCGGTCGTGTGGGATTGTGTGTGTGTGTGTATAAGGTAGGTCGATTAATTTCTCTTATGCTGATTTTGTTGGTGAGTTATTTAATTTGATTGGGAATGAGTTGATAGGTCTTTTAATTTTGGTGTGTATTTCTTAAGAGATTGATAAGGGCCCCCAGACCACTGGATGGTTCTTTTATTTTAGTTTGTACAAATCTAACAATTGTTTGCAGGATCAGGGCCTAATGTCACTGCCGAGTTTAGTTTCTTGAGTTTTAGATTAATTTTATTTATCCAAACAGTAGGGAAATTAAATAGAGTTCATTTTAATGCCAAGTGTTTATACTTGTGAAAAAACAAAACAAAAAGGACGGAGCACAGTGCTAGAGTATATGAGGAATTGCCTGTTGATGAGTCACGTCTTAATACACGGTAAAATACCTTTGCTGTTTTATAGTAATGCAAGTACAGTGTGCAGAAGGAATCAAATTGATTGCTTCTTTAATTTAATCTCCCATTTCACACCAGAATGCCAAAATAGGGTAAGTCAGCCAGCCATGCTGTTAATAAATGGAAATTGAGGTCAAATTATTTCTTAGGGAATTCCATTTTATGTACAAATCATGTAAATTGGAACCACAATCTGAAATTATTATCTACCTGTTGGCTAAATAAGTAATAAGAATAATAAATAATACTTTGTGTTTACATCATGCCCGTCATCCAAGGACCTCAGTGCATTAAACTCACTTCAACTATTTAAGCCTTCTGCTACCAGTGTATTACCACCAATTTATTATTAATCATTATTAATTGTATTACAAGACCTTCTAAAGGCCCCAGTTGAAGCTGAGGCCAATAGCGCTAGGTGCTGCATGTAAGTAGTAATGGACAGTCCCTGCCCAAAGATCTTACAATTTAAACAGATACGCTAAAGGATGGGAGAAAGGAAATGATACTACCCAATTTTCAGATGGAGAACTGAGGCACAGAGATAAGAAGGCCAATGTCTGTTGTTGTGTTTGTTCTTTTTATTTGGGGGGGGGGGCAGGTAAACAGCAGTCTAACTTCAGGCTCCTAAATTAATATTTCAGCTCACAATAACTGGCATGATTTTCAAAATTCCCGAGCATCCACTGATTTCAATGGGAGCTGCTGGGTACTCGGCACTTTTGAAAATTTGGCCATGGATTTAGGAACCTAAATATGAATGTTTGGGTCCTAAATTTAGGCCACTATTTTTTTTTTTTTCAAAATCTCATGTGTGACTTGCCCAAGATGATGCAGATAGCCTATCACAAAGCTTGGAACGGCATTCAGATCTCCTGAGTTAGTGCCTTAACTACAAGACCATCCATCATCTTGAGTACTGGCTGGAAAGGAAGAATGTCATCTACTGAATCTCCCACAATTCTTTCGGTCACATGTAAGTACTCCTTGGTAGAGTCACCAGCCAAGTAGTGACCCTCCAATGCTACTTAGCTTGTGAAATTAGCCTCCATGACCGTACAGGGTAGAACAGCTTCAGTTCTAAAGACTCTACTGAGGTCATTAAACTCCTAGCTACTTAATTTTAAAATGGTCAACCTCTTTTCATAAAAGCACAACCTTTTAGGAAATTAGCTTTGTATTTTCTTCCACACTGAGATTCTTTGATTAAAAGATATATTTTAATCTCTGGAAGGATGCCACACGTGTACATTTTTAAATTAATTTTTGCTAACAGCTCGATCTTTGAAAGATCAAAGTTAGTCTTTCTATTTAGGTCAGCCATTTCCCTTCCCTCCATGAAATGAACCAAATGAAAGCTTATACATAACGCTATTTAAAAAAACAACATCAAGTCTTTCAAGGTATTTGCATGTTCTGTAGCACTAAATGAGTAGACAGAAATGTACAATAGATGGAAAATTGTTGCTTAATTTGGTAAAGTAGGAGCCATCCAAAAACTTCAGATCCCAACCTCTGTGATTTTACTCAGGGGTCAGAGTTCTGATCTTTATTGTACTATCTTGAGGAATCTACTCTACTAATACAATCCACACACTAGGCAAAGTCTAGACTCAGCTCATTGTTGACAAATATAAGAATCTTAAGTTTGGCTGCTCCAGAATTCCCCCTCTCAGTTCTGCTCAGCCCGCACACTAGATCCTCTCTTTCCAAAGAGTCACTGCCAGGTCTCAAACAGCCACACGGGGGAATGAGCAGCAGAACCCTTTCCCATTGGAACCAGCACCTACTGAGAGGTGGAAAGTTCGGTCAAACACCATTGGCTTCTTACAGTATTGTACACATAAAACCACCAAACTTCAGTTTAGCAAAAGTTATCAGCTAAAATTCAGTTCAACTTCAGCTTGTGGAATTCCTTTAAAACTGCCTGCTCGGCAGAAATGAGGCCAGATCTTGCCACCGATGATTTAGAAGGGAGCAGAGTTGGCCCCTTAGTGTGAAATCTGGGGCTCAGTCTTGAAAAGCTGAGCACTCTGGCCCCAATCCCGCAAAGCATTTTACCACGTGCTGAACTTTAAGGACATGGAACCATTCAAGAGCTGAAGTGTTTTGCCGAATCAGGGCCAGAATGCTTGTAGGATCAAGCACTTGGTGCACAAACAT